>NW_027223757.1:95442337-95739994 GCF_028538775.1 Myotis yumanensis
CTCTCATTGCTCAGTTTACTTAAAATAGGACCCTCAACTAGTAAAAAATGCCAGAGGTCCTTCTTTAATGGGTATTTTACCTACAGTATATAAAGAGTGGAAATCATGTGCCTGTTAGCACAATCCTCTTCACCTCACAAAATTCACAGTAAATATGGCAGGATTCTGGAGAGCAGAAAATGCAAAAGCTTAAAGGGAAGGTCAAGTATGAAATGGAAAAGGGAAGAAACTAGGAAGGACGGAAGTCATGGAAAATAAATAGATGGAACTTTACATGTGAGAAGGATACAGACAAAAATAATTGTGGAAAAAAGAGTAGACTTTCAAATAAAAGGTGAGCAATGAATGTCAGGAGGGAAGAAGCAGATAATGCTAAGACATCACATTGTTTTTAAAGGTTGGGCAATTAAGGATTGTCAGAAACAACTTACGACGATTCTCCTGAAGTATTTCTGTAAAATAAAAGTGAAATTGTAAATATCATGGGAAACAAATATGAATAAAATTCAATTTCTTCTACAACATGCACAGAACATCCAGCCTTTCATGTTGCAGAGTAACATGCAAAACACACATGTAGACACAGTGGCTGAAAGCTCTCATTTGCTCTGAGATAATTGTTCCAAAATTAAAAGGGAGGAAAGGTCTGAATATCGTGAATTAAGCAATAAAAAATTTAGAAGTACAGTTCTGTTAGTTATCTTACGAAACATTCCTAATTTAATTTGAAGATTTTGTAATATTTGGTGGGTTGCTCTCTATTAAAATTTCTTTGGGACTAAATATATTATGGCGGAAAAATAAATGTATAGTTGTTTGCTAAATAATATCATAATTAATAAAACAATTTTAAGAGTATATTATAATTCTCTGATTATATCAACCTTTACGTACTTTTGAACGTGTCTGTTGATATGTCTCATATTTACAATAGCCCTGTTGTATCTTATATATAGTTGAAAAATTGATTGAGTTGGACAATATTGAACCAAAATTTCTGGACGAATTCTGGGTCCGGTTAGTAGGCATCTAGGACAATTGCAAAGTAATGAATTGTCCAATCAATAAAAAGGCAGGAAATGTTGTACACATCAGAAAGCAGTCACTTTAAGGTGTTTGGGAGTAAAGAGATAGTGGAGAAAATTTACGCAATATCTACAGAATTTTATCTGAAAAAAGGAAAGGAATAACAAATGAGGGAATGGGGGGCAATATGGCGATAAGGGCACATATTTAATACCATAATGAATAAGAAACATGAAAATAAATTAATAAAATAACAGAGAAAAAATTAATGCAAATTATATGAGAAACAAAAAGTTCAATAATATTGAAAGCTACTTATGTAAACTTCATCTTCATTTGCAGATACAAAACAAATGCTAATACTTATGTACACAGATGCATGCACACTTGTCTACACATAGATTGAGACTGAATGCTCACAATTGAGGTGATTAAACAGGGAAAAATGAATGAATTCTCTGAATTGAAGAAATTATGTGAATGTAAATTCAGGTAATTACCTTAAAGATTTTTATAATCCCTTTTGATATTATAAAGTGTTTATTATTTATATTGTCTCTCTATAGTTCTTTTAAAATTTTTGAAAATTAAATTTTGGTATGATGTTGGTTAATAAAATTATGTGGAACTAACAGTGCAGTGCTATGATACATCACCTGCTTATGACATTGTGGGCTTACCACCCAAAGTCAAATCTTGTTCCTTGGCCATATATTTCACCTCCTTTATCCTGTGCTACCCACCCCTTCCCTATGTGTCTATTATGACTGTTTTGTTTTACTCTTTATTTCTGAGAGTATTTCAGATGTCCTTTTTTTGTCCTATTGCCCGCCTAGACCCTTCTTCCACCGCCCCACAACAGGCCTTCAAGACACTATTTTCTGGGTCCAGGGGCTATGAATATACGCATTTATGTTCTTTGGTTAATCTTTCCAGCACACCTGTCCCCACACACCCACCCGCATGCCACTGAGTATCCTCTGTCTGCTCCATGCTTTCCTGTCTCTGTGAGGTTCGTTTGATTGAGTTGTGTGCTCATTTTGTGATTTCAGTTCCATATGCCTTGTACGAGTATAATCGTATGTTTCTTGGCTTTGTCTGCTCAGCACAATTTTCCCAAGATCCATCCCTGTTGTCGCAAATGGCAGTATTTCATTGCCCAAGTATATACAAGCGGACAGGAGCTATTTTAAAAATCCTCAATATGACTAGCAAATTGGGAATTGGAAAATTAAACCTACCAGGAGATATCACCTCACACCTGTTAGAGTGGCAGTTATCAACAAGACTAGTAATAACAAGTGTTGCAGAGGTTGTGGAGGAAAGGGAAGCCTCATTTACTGCTGGTGGGAATGTGAACTGGTACAGCCCCTCGGGAAAACAGTATGGAGGTTCCTCAAACATGAAGCATAGGGATTCCATATAACCTAGCAACACCTTCGATGGATACCTATGCCCCACAACCTGAAAAAATATATCTTCCCAATGATATATGCACTCCTATGTTCACTGTAGCATTAGTCACAGTGGACAGGACGTGGAAGCAAGCCCACTGTCCATCCATACGTGGTTGGATAAAGGAGAAGTGGTACCTATATACAATGGGATATTAGCCACAAGAAGAAGGTTTTTATTTTAATAAGACCTCTGTTTGTGGTTAAATGTATATGGTCAGTTCTTCTATTGTGGTAGCTGGCCATATAAAACTGCCACAAATTAGAATCCTGAACTACTGCTCCTATTGGTTATGCAGATCAGATTAATGGGTACCTTTATCCTCAATGTTTTGTCTCATGGTTCAGTCATAACTTTATTGTATATGAACCTGATTTTAACTAATGCCTGAATAAAGTATACCATAAGCAATTCCGAGGAAAGGGCGATGAAGTAGTAAATTGCAGTATTGGCTGGGGTGGGAATGAGGAGGGCTAAGATCTACATTGTTTGGCTGCAGAAGAGGATGATGGGAGGTCTGCGTTGTATGGCCTGGAGCTATATCAGACAGAACTTTCAGAGCAGACACTTGAAAAACAGCCACATTTTGCAGTGAAGTCATTACTAAAATTTTCATGCCAGAAACGAAATATTTTCATACATTGCAAAGACAGGACCACCTGAGAAATAATAATTGGGGAAACCCAGTAACAAATGAAGATGATCAATATATGTTGAAATCTTACCAATACCTGAAAAAAATGATGTACGTGTGTGTGGTGGATTAAGGAAGATGGTCCTTGAGAGTTGAAAAGGGAACACTTCCTCTGTGACAAACTATATCTATCTTCCACTTTTTCAGACTAAATGGCATAAGTGCACATATCTGAGGCAGGTACTTAAAGTGTGATGCAGAAGCCTGTATATAGTAAAAGCAGCCTGCTATCAACACCTGTATCCATATCAGTCATCACATGAATCCTGCTCATGATCATTAGGAACTCTCTTCCCAAATTCCATTGTATGTCTAAACCAAAACACAATTGAAATATAATGTTAGAATAAAGGATATAAATGATTTATATCCTTTAATGATTCTTTCAGGCCTCCATGAAAAAACCTTTGGGAATTATGCTATGACAAATAGCTTTTTATGTCATCCAAATACACAATTCTGAGCTAAAGATACATCTCACATAAACTTTCCTTAAGATTTAACATACTATTTCAAACATAAAAAAATCTCTTGCAATGTTGCGAATTAATACCGAAGCTAAAGAAATGCAATAGAATAAAAAAACATTTCATGTAATTGGAAAGGAAAAGGCTAGAAACTATTGTATACATTATCTGTGCAATGGGTAATATGATCACCAGGGAGGTGATATAGTGGTCCTTAAAGTCACACTTTGTCAATGAATGACATCAGAGCCTAGAACATGTTTCCAGGACAGTGGAGGGGTCAAATACACTCATTGCATATGGAATCTTCTCTCATTATATAGTCAGTTCTTCAACTGTGGTAGCTGGCCATATAAAACTGCCACAAACAGCCCTAACTGGTTTGGCTCAGTGGATACGTCAGCCTGCAGACTGAAGGGTCCCAAGGTCAATTCCGGTCAAGAGCATGTAACTTGGTTGTGGGAACATCCCCAGGGGAGGTGTGCAGGAGACAGCTAATTGATGTTTCTCTCTCATTGATGTTTCCAACTCTTGAGCCCTACCCTTTCTTCTCTGTGAAAAATCAATAAAATATATTTAAAATGAAAAAAAAAAATAAAACCGCTAAAAACAAGGATTTATAGAATCTTGTATTACTGCTCCTATTGATTATGCAGATAAGGTTAATGGGTACCTCTATCCAAAATGTTTGGTCAACTGATTCATACATAACTTTATAGCATGTGACCCTGATTTTAAATCATGCCTGAACAAAGTTTATCATAAGCAATTCAGAGGGAAGGGAGATGAAGTAATAAATGGCAGTAATGGCTAGGCAGGGATGAAGTACGGTGAGTGGTCTACTTTGTTTGCCTGGAGTGGGGTGTGTTGGGGGCGGTCTTCATTGTATGGTCTGGTGCTATATTGGACAAAACTTTAAGAACAGACACCGTAAAAATAGCAGTATTTTGCAGTAAAGTAATTGCTAAAATATTCTTTTCAGAAAGGAAATATTTTCATACATTGCAAGGACAGGACCATCAGAGAGATAATAATGGGGGGAAACTGAGTAACAAATGAAGAAGGTAAACATATATGGAAATCTTACCAATACCTGAAAAATATGATGTACATGTGTGTGGTGGAGTAAGGAAGATGATCTTTGAGAGTTCAAAACAAATGGAAAATAAAAACATGAAAGGGAGTAAGTGCAAAGTGAAATACCTGTAAGGGACTTGCTTTCTTCCTGGTCACCCTTTTCTGAAAGAGTGAAAGAAAGAAACAAACCATTCAAACATGATGCAAGCACAATGTCAGGAAGAGAAGAGGATCCTAATTTGAAACAGTTCTGTTGCTTATTCTTGGATTGAAACTGGCCCACATTCTAAGAAGTGCAGCCAAAGGATCCTAAGGCCATGTAACCAATAAGAACCAGTGTCACGTCCACCTCCATACCCATCAGTGCTAAAGGAATGAGATGGCAAAGGGAAGTATGACAGACCTATCGGATAAATTCCTCTGGGATAAACTATATCAATCTTTGGTCTTGCTTTGGGCCTTCCACTCTTTGAAACTAAAGTGTCAAAAGTGCACATTCCTGAGGCAGGTACTGACAGTGTGATGCAGAAGCCTGTATATAGTAAAAGCACCCTGCTATCAACACCTGTGTCCTTATCAGTCATTACATGAATCTTGCTTATGAACATAAGGAGCTCTCTGCCCAAATTCCACTGTGCTTCTAAACTAAAACATAATTGAAATATAACATCAGAAAACGAGGAAATAACACGTTGAATGATTCTATCAGGGCTCCATGAATAAACCTTAGGGGATCATGCTCTGACAAACAGGTTCTCACGTCATCCACATAGACAATTCTGAGCTAAAGATACATCTCACAAAAACTTTCCTTAAGATGTAACATCCTTTTGCGAAAATAAAAAATCTTCTGCAATGTTGTGAATCAATACCTGAGTGAATAAACATGCAAAAGTATAAAGAACATTTAATGTAATTGGGAAAAAAAGCCAGAAAATATTATATGAATTATCTGTGCAATGTGCCATAGGTCACCGCGGAGGTGAAAGAGTGGGCCTTAAGGTGACACTCCATCAACGAATGACATGAGAACTTAGAAAATGTCTGGTAGCAAAACAGAGGGAGCAGCTGCACTCATCACATTGGGAATCTTCTCTCATTGCTCAGTTTACTTAAGATGGGTCCCTCAACTTGTAAAAGACGGCTGAGCTCCTACTTTAATGAGTATTTTACAGACAGAATATATAGAGTAGACATCCTGTGCCTGTTCGCACCACCCTTTTCACCTCAGAAGATTCACAGTAAATATGGCAAGTTTCTGGAAAGCGCAAAATGCCAATGTTTGTATGGAAGCACAGGTATGACATAGAAAAGGGAAGAAACTGGTAAGGATGGAAGTTATGGAAAATAAAAAGATGGAACTTTACATGTGAGAAGGATACAGACAGAATAGTTGAGGAAAAAAGAGCAGACTTTCAAAAAAAAGGTGAGTAATGAATGTCAAGACGGGAAAAGGCAGATAAAGCTAAGACATCACATTGTTTTTAAAGATTTGGCAATTGAGGATTGTCAGAAATAACTTACGACGTTTTTCCCGAAGTTTTCCTGAAAAATAAAAGTGAAATTGTAAATATCATGGAAAACAAATATGAATAAAATTCAATTTCTTCTACAACATGCACAGAACATCCAGCCTTTCATGTTGCAGAGTAAGATGCAACACACACATGTAGGAACAGTGGCTGAAAGCTCTCATTTGCTCAGAGGTAATTGTTCCAAAATTAAAAAGAAGGAAAGGTCTGAATATAGTGAATTAAGCAAAAAAAAAAAATTAGAAATAGAGTTCTGTTAGTTACCTAATAAAACTTTCCTAATTTAATTTGAAGATTTTATAATTTTGGGGGGGTTGCTCTCTATTAAAAGTTCTTTGGGACTAAATATATTATGGTGGGGGACAAAAGTAAATGTAAAGTTGTTTGGTAAATGATATAATTAATAAATAAAAATATTAAGAGAATATTATTATTGTCTGATTATCTCAACCTTAACGTATTTTGAACCTGCCTGTTGTTATGTCGCATATTTACAATAGCCCTGTTGTATCTTACATATAGTTGAAAAATTGATTGAGTTGGACAATATTGAACCAGATTTTCTGGACGAATTCTGGGTCCGGTTAGTAGGCATCTAGGACAGTTGTAAAGTAATGAATTGTCCAATCCATAAAAAGGCAGGAAATGTTGGACCCATCAGAAAGCAGTCACTTTAAGGTGTTTGGAAGTAAAGAGATATTGGAGAAAATTTACGCAATATCTTCAGAATTTTATCTGAAAAATGGAAAGGAATAACTAATGAGGGAATGGGGGGCAATATGGCGATAAGGGCACATATTTAATAACATAATGAATAAAAATTATGAAAAGAAATGAAATAAATTAAAGAGAAAAAATTAATGCAAATTATATGAGAAACAAAAAATTCAAAAATATTAAAAGCTACTTATGTAAACTTAAACTTCAGTTGCAGATACAAAACAAATTCTCATACATATATACATAGATGCATGCACACTTGTCTGAAAGTAGAAAGAGACTGAAAGCTCACAATTGAGGTGACTAAACAGGGAAAAATGAAAGAATTCTCTGAATTGAGGAAATTATGTGAATGTTAATTCAGGTAATTACCTTAAAATTTTTATGATCCCCTTTGAGGTTATTTAGTGTTTATTATTATTATTGTATCTCTATGATTCTTTTTAAATTTTTGAAAATTAAATTTATTGGGATGATGTTGGTTAATAAAATTATGTGGAACTAACAGTGCAGTGCTATGACACATCACCTGCGTAGGACCTTGTGGGCTTACCACCCAAAATCAAATGTTGTTCCTTGGCCTTATATTTCACCTCCTTTATCCTGTCCTACCCACTATATCCCTGTGTGTCTATTATTACTGTTTTATTTTACGCTTTAATTTTGAGAGTATTACAGATGTCCTTTTTGTTGTAATGTTGCCCCTCTAGTCCATTCTTCCACCACCCCACAACAGGTCTTCAAGACACTATTTCCTGGGTCCATTGGCTATGTATATATGCATTTAAGTTCTTTGGTTAATCTTTCCAGGCCACCTGTCCCCACACCCCCACCCGCATGCCTGTGAGAATCCTCAGACTGTTCCATGCTTTCCTGTCTATGTGAGGATTTTTTTTGATTGACTTGTGTGCTCCTTTTGTGCTTTCAGTTCCACGGATGAGTAAAAACATATGTTTCTTGGCTTTGTCTGCTCAGTATAATATTCCCAAGATCCATCCCTGTTGTCCCAAAAGGCAGTATTTCATTGCCCAGGATGACACAGATGGCCAGCAGGTATTTGAAAAGATCCTGAAATGCATTGACGATTAGGGAAATGCAAATCAAACCTACCAGGAGATACCACCTCACACCTGTTAGAGTGGCAGTTATCAACAAGACTAGTAATAACAAGTGTTGCAGAGGTTGTGGAGGAAAGGGAAGCCTCATTTACTGCTGGTGGGAATGTGGTGGGGTACAGCCACTGGGGAAAACAGTATGGAGGTTCCTCAAACATGAAGCATAGGGATCCCATATAACCCAGCAACACCTTCTATGGATACCTATGCCCCACAACCTGAAAAAAATATATCTTCCCAATGATATATGCACTCCTATGTTCACTGTAGCATTAGTCACAGTGGACAGGACATGGAAGCAAGCCCAGTGTCCATCCATACACGCTCGGATATAGGAGAAGTGGTACCTATATACAATGGGATATTACTCAGCCACAAGAATAAGGTTTTTATTTCAATAAGATCTCTGGTTGCGGTTAAATGTATATGGTCAGTTCTTCTATTGTGGGAGCTGGCCATATAAAACTGCCACAAAGTATGATTCATAGAATCTTGAACTACTGCTCCTATTGGTTATGCAGATTAGGTGAATGGGTTCCTCTATCCTCAATGTTTGGTCTCATGGTTCATACATAACTTTATTGTATGTGAGCCTGATTTTAACTCATGCATGAATAAACTTTACCATAAGCTATTGAGAGGGAAGGGAGGGGAAGTATTAAATTGCAGTAAAGGCTGGGTGGGGATGAAGAAGGGAAGTTCTACATTGTATGGCTGCAGACCAGTAGGAGGAGAGGTCTGCATTGTATGGCCTGGAGCTATATTGAACACAACTTTCAGAGCAGACACTTTAAAAACAGCCACATTTTGCAGTGAAGTCATTACTAATATTTTCATGTCAGAAACGAAATATTTTCATACATTGCAAGGAAAGCACCTCCTGAGAAATAATAATAGGGGAAACCCAGTAACAAATGAAGATGATGAAAATATGTTGAAATCTTACCAATACCTGAAAAAAATGTTGTACGTGTGTGTGGTGGAGTAAGGAAGATGATCCTTGAGAGTTGAAAAAGGAACACTTCCTCTGTGACAAACTATATCTATCTTCCACTTTTTCAGACTCAATGGCATAAGTGCACATGCCTGCGGCAGGCCCTTAAAGTGTGATGCCTGTATATCACAAGTGCACCCTGCGATCAACACCTGTATCTATATCAGTCATCACATGAATCCTGCTCATGATCATAAGGAACTCTCTTCCCAAATTCCATTGTATGTTTAAACTAAAACATAATGTAATATAATATTAGAAAAAAGGACATAAAGCGTTTAATGATTCTATCAGGCCTCCATGAAAAAACCTTTGGAAATTGTGCTATGACAAATAGCTTCTTATGTCATCCAAATACACAATTCTGAGCTAAAGATACATCTCACATGAACTTTCCTTAAGATGTAACATACTTTTTCAAACATGAAGAAATCTCTTGCAATGCTGGGAATTAATACCTAAGCTAATAAAATGCAAAAGAATAAAGAACATTTAATGTAATTGGAAAGGAAAAGGCTACAAACTATCGTATAAATTATCTGTGCAATGGGTCATATGATCACCAGGGAGGTGATATAGTGGTCCTTAAATCACACTTTGTCATTGAATGACATCAGAGCCTAGAACATGTTTCCAGGACAGTGGAGGGGTCAAATGTACTCACTGCATATGGAATCTTCTCTCATTGCTCAGTTTACTTAAAATAGGACCCTCAACTAGTAAAAAATGCCAGAGGTCCTTCTTTAATGGGTATTTTACCTACAGTATATAAAGAGTGGAAATCATGTGCCTGTTAGCACAATCCTCTTCACCTCACAAAATTCACAGTAAATATGGCAGGATTCTGGAGAGCAGAAAATGCAAAAGCTTAAAGGGAAGGTCAAGTATGAAATGGAAAAGGGAAGAAACTAGGAAGGACGGAAGTCATGGAAAATAAATAGATGGAACTTTACATGTGAGAAGGATACAGACAAAAATAATTGTGGAAAAAAGAGTAGACTTTCAAATAAAAGGTGAGCAATGAATGTCAGGAGGGAAGAAGCAGATAATGCTAAGACATCACATTGTTTTTAAAGGTTGGGCAATTAAGGATTGTCAGAAACAACTTACGACGATTCTCCTGAAGTATTTCTGTAAAATAAAAGTGAAATTGTAAATATCATGGGAAACAAATATGAATAAAATTCAATTTCTTCTACAACATGCACAGAACATCCAGCCTTTCATGTTGCAGAGTAACATGCAAAACACACATGTAGACACAGTGGCTGAAAGCTCTCATTTGCTCTGAGATAATTGTTCCAAAATTAAAAGGGAGGAAAGGTCTGAATATCGTGAATTAAGCAATAAAAAATTTAGAAGTACAGTTCTGTTAGTTATCTTACGAAACATTCCTAATTTAATTTGAAGATTTTGTAATATTTGGTGGGTTGCTCTCTATTAAAATTTCTTTGGGACTAAATATATTATGGCGGAAAAATAAATGTATAGTTGTTTGCTAAATAATATCATAATTAATAAAACAATTTTAAGAGTATATTATAATTCTCTGATTATATCAACCTTTACGTACTTTTGAACGTGTCTGTTGATATGTCTCATATTTACAATAGCCCTGTTGTATCTTATATATAGTTGAAAAATTGATTGAGTTGGACAATATTGAACCAAAATTTCTGGACGAATTCTGGGTCCGGTTAGTAGGCATCTAGGACAATTGCAAAGTAATGAATTGTCCAATCAATAAAAAGGCAGGAAATGTTGTACACATCAGAAAGCAGTCACTTTAAGGTGTTTGGGAGTAAAGAGATAGTGGAGAAAATTTACGCAATATCTACAGAATTTTATCTGAAAAAAGGAAAGGAATAACAAATGAGGGAATGGGGGGCAATATGGCGATAAGGGCACATATTTAATACCATAATGAATAAGAAACATGAAAATAAATTAATAAAATAACAGAGAAAAAATTAATGCAAATTATATGAGAAACAAAAAGTTCAATAATATTGAAAGCTACTTATGTAAACTTCATCTTCATTTGCAGATACAAAACAAATGCTAATACTTATGTACACAGATGCATGCACACTTGTCTACACATAGATTGAGACTGAATGCTCACAATTGAGGTGATTAAACAGGGAAAAATGAATGAATTCTCTGAATTGAAGAAATTATGTGAATGTAAATTCAGGTAATTACCTTAAAGATTTTTATAATCCCTTTTGATATTATAAAGTGTTTATTATTTATATTGTCTCTCTATAGTTCTTTTAAAATTTTTGAAAATTAAATTTTGGTATGATGTTGGTTAATAAAATTATGTGGAACTAACAGTGCAGTGCTATGATACATCACCTGCTTATGACATTGTGGGCTTACCACCCAAAGTCAAATCTTGTTCCTTGGCCATATATTTCACCTCCTTTATCCTGTGCTACCCACCCCTTCCCTATGTGTCTATTATGACTGTTTTGTTTTACTCTTTATTTCTGAGAGTATTTCAGATGTCCTTTTTTTGTCCTATTGCCCGCCTAGACCCTTCTTCCACCGCCCCACAACAGGCCTTCAAGACACTATTTTCTGGGTCCAGGGGCTATGAATATACGCATTTATGTTCTTTGGTTAATCTTTCCAGCACACCTGTCCCCACACACCCACCCGCATGCCACTGAGTATCCTCTGTCTGCTCCATGCTTTCCTGTCTCTGTGAGGTTCGTTTGATTGAGTTGTGTGCTCATTTTGTGATTTCAGTTCCATATGCCTTGTACGAGTATAATCGTATGTTTCTTGGCTTTGTCTGCTCAGCACAATTTTCCCAAGATCCATCCCTGTTGTCGCAAATGGCAGTATTTCATTGCCCAAGTATATACAAGCGGACAGGAGCTATTTTAAAAATCCTCAATATGACTAGCAAATTGGGAATTGGAAATTAAACCTACCAGGAGATATCACCTCACACCTGTTAGAGTGGCAGTTATCAACAAGACTAGTAATAACAAGTGTTGCAGAGGTTGTGGAGGAAAGGGAAGCCTCATTTACTGCTGGTGGGAATGTGAACTGGTACAGCCCCTCGGGAAAACAGTATGGAGGTTCCTCAAACATGAAGCATAGGGATTCCATATAACCTAGCAACACCTTCGATGGATACCTATGCCCCACAACCTGAAAAAATATATCTTCCCAATGATATATGCACTCCTATGTTCACTGTAGCATTAGTCACAGTGGACAGGACGTGGAAGCAAGCCCACTGTCCATCCATACGTGGTTGGATAAAGGAGAAGTGGTACCTATATACAATGGGATATTAGCCACAAGAAGAAGGTTTTTATTTTAATAAGACCTCTGTTTGTGGTTAAATGTATATGGTCAGTTCTTCTATTGTGGTAGCTGGCCATATAAAACTGCCACAAATTAGAATCCTGAACTACTGCTCCTATTGGTTATGCAGATCAGATTAATGGGTACCTTTATCCTCAATGTTTTGTCTCATGGTTCAGTCATAACTTTATTGTATATGAACCTGATTTTAACTAATGCCTGAATAAAGTATACCATAAGCAATTCCGAGGAAAGGGCGATGAAGTAGTAAATTGCAGTATTGGCTGGGTGGGAATGAGGAGGGCTAAGATCTACATTGTTTGGCTGCAGAAGAGGATGATGGGAGGTCTGCGTTGTATGGCCTGGAGCTATATCAGACAGAACTTTCAGAGCAGACACTTGAAAAACAGCCACATTTTGCAGTGAAGTCATTACTAAAATTTTCATGCCAGAAACGAAATATTTTCATACATTGCAAAGACAGGACCACCTGAGAAATAATAATTGGGGAAACCCAGTAACAAATGAAGATGATCAATATATGTTGAAATCTTACCAATACCTGAAAAAAATGATGTACGTGTGTGTGGTGGATTAAGGAAGATGGTCCTTGAGAGTTGAAAAGGGAACACTTCCTCTGTGACAAACTATATCTATCTTCCACTTTTTCAGACTAAATGGCATAAGTGCACATATCTGAGGCAGGTACTTAAAGTGTGATGCAGAAGCCTGTATATAGTAAAAGCAGCCTGCTATCAACACCTGTATCCATATCAGTCATCACATGAATCCTGCTCATGATCATTAGGAACTCTCTTCCCAAATTCCATTGTATGTCTAAACCAAAACACAATTGAAATATAATGTTAGAATAAAGGATATAAATGATTTATATCCTTTAATGATTCTTTCAGGCCTCCATGAAAAAACCTTTGGGAATTATGCTATGACAAATAGCTTTTTATGTCATCCAAATACACAATTCTGAGCTAAAGATACATCTCACATAAACTTTCCTTAAGATTTAACATACTATTTCAAACATAAAAAAATCTCTTGCAATGTTGCGAATTAATACCGAAGCTAAAGAAATGCAATAGAATAAAAAAACATTTCATGTAATTGGAAAGGAAAAGGCTAGAAACTATTGTATACATTATCTGTGCAATGGGTAATATGATCACCAGGGAGGTGATATAGTGGTCCTTAAAGTCACACTTTGTCAATGAATGACATCAGAGCCTAGAACATGTTTCCAGGACAGTGGAGGGGTCAAATACACTCATTGCATATGGAATCTTCTCTCATTATATAGTCAGTTCTTCAACTGTGGTAGCTGGCCATATAAAACTGCCACAAACAGCCCTAACTGGTTTGGCTCAGTGGATACGTCAGCCTGCAGACTGAAGGGTCCCAAGGTCAATTCCGGTCAAGAGCATGTAACTTGGTTGTGGGAACATCCCCAGGGGAGGTGTGCAGGAGACAGCTAATTGATGTTTCTCTCTCATTGATGTTTCCAACTCTTGAGCCCTACCCTTTCTTCTCTGTGAAAAATCAATAAAATATATTTAAAATGAAAAAAAAAATAAAACCGCTAAAAACAAGGATTTATAGAATCTTGTATTACTGCTCCTATTGATTATGCAGATAAGGTTAATGGGTACCTCTATCCAAAATGTTTGGTCAACTGATTCATACATAACTTTATAGCATGTGACCCTGATTTTAAATCATGCCTGAACAAAGTTTATCATAAGCAATTCAGAGGGAAGGGAGATGAAGTAATAAATGGCAGTAATGGCTAGGCAGGGATGAAGTACGGTGAGTGGTCTACTTTGTTTGCCTGGAGTGGGGTGTGTTGGGGGCGGTCTTCATTGTATGGTCTGGTGCTATATTGGACAAAACTTTAAGAACAGACACCGTAAAAATAGCAGTATTTTGCAGTAAAGTAATTGCTAAAATATTCTTTTCAGAAAGGAAATATTTTCATACATTGCAAGGACAGGACCATCAGAGAGATAATAATGGGGGAAACTGAGTAACAAATGAAGAAGGTAAACATATATGGAAATCTTACCAATACCTGAAAAATATGATGTACATGTGTGTGGTGGAGTAAGGAAGATGATCTTTGAGAGTTCAAAACAAATGGAAAATAAAAACATGAAAGGGAGTAAGTGCAAAGTGAAATACCTGTAAGGGACTTGCTTTCTTCCTGGTCACCCTTTTCTGAAAGAGTGAAAGAAAGAAACAAACCATTCAAACATGATGCAAGCACAATGTCAGGAAGAGAAGAGGATCCTAATTTGAAACAGTTCTGTTGCTTATTCTTGGATTGAAACTGGCCCACATTCTAAGAAGTGCAGCCAAAGGATCCTAAGGCCATGTAACCAATAAGAACCAGTGTCACGTCCACCTCCATACCCATCAGTGCTAAAGGAATGAGATGGCAAAGGGAAGTATGACAGACCTATCGGATAAATTCCTCTGGGATAAACTATATCAATCTTTGGTCTTGCTTTGGGCCTTCCACTCTTTGAAACTAAAGTGTCAAAAGTGCACATTCCTGAGGCAGGTACTGACAGTGTGATGCAGAAGCCTGTATATAGTAAAAGCACCCTGCTATCAACACCTGTGTCCTTATCAGTCATTACATGAATCTTGCTTATGAACATAAGGAGCTCTCTGCCCAAATTCCACTGTGCTTCTAAACTAAAACATAATTGAAATATAACATCAGAAAACGAGGAAATAACACGTTGAATGATTCTATCAGGGCTCCATGAATAAACCTTAGGGGATCATGCTCTGACAAACAGGTTCTCACGTCATCCACATAGACAATTCTGAGCTAAAGATACATCTCACAAAAACTTTCCTTAAGATGTAACATCCTTTTGCGAAAATAAAAAATCTTCTGCAATGTTGTGAATCAATACCTGAGTGAATAAACATGCAAAAGTATAAAGAACATTTAATGTAATTGGGAAAAAAAGCCAGAAAATATTATATGAATTATCTGTGCAATGTGCCATAGGTCACCGCGGAGGTGAAAGAGTGGGCCTTAAGGTGACACTCCATCAACGAATGACATGAGAACTTAGAAAATGTCTGGTAGCAAAACAGAGGGAGCAGCTGCACTCATCACATTGGGAATCTTCTCTCATTGCTCAGTTTACTTAAGATGGGTCCCTCAACTTGTAAAAGACGGCTGAGCTCCTACTTTAATGAGTATTTTACAGACAGAATATATAGAGTAGACATCCTGTGCCTGTTCGCACCACCCTTTTCACCTCAGAAGATTCACAGTAAATATGGCAAGTTTCTGGAAAGCGCAAAATGCCAATGTTTGTATGGAAGCACAGGTATGACATAGAAAAGGGAAGAAACTGGTAAGGATGGAAGTTATGGAAAATAAAAAGATGGAACTTTACATGTGAGAAGGATACAGACAGAATAGTTGAGGAAAAAAGAGCAGACTTTCAAAAAAAAGGTGAGTAATGAATGTCAAGACGGGAAAAGGCAGATAAAGCTAAGACATCACATTGTTTTTAAAGATTTGGCAATTGAGGATTGTCAGAAATAACTTACGACGTTTTTCCCGAAGTTTTCCTGAAAAATAAAAGTGAAATTGTAAATATCATGGAAAACAAATATGAATAAAATTCAATTTCTTCTACAACATGCACAGAACATCCAGCCTTTCATGTTGCAGAGTAAGATGCAACACACACATGTAGGAACAGTGGCTGAAAGCTCTCATTTGCTCAGAGGTAATTGTTCCAAAATTAAAAAGAAGGAAAGGTCTGAATATAGTGAATTAAGCAAAAAAAAAAATTAGAAATAGAGTTCTGTTAGTTACCTAATAAAACTTTCCTAATTTAATTTGAAGATTTTATAATTTTGGGGGGGTTGCTCTCTATTAAAAGTTCTTTGGGACTAAATATATTATGGTGGGGGACAAAAGTAAATGTAAAGTTGTTTGGTAAATGATATATAATTAATAAATAAAAATATTAAGAGAATATTATTATTGTCTGATTATCTCAACCTTAACGTATTTTGAACCTGCCTGTTGTTATGTCGCATATTTACAATAGCCCTGTTGTATCTTACATATAGTTGAAAAATTGATTGAGTTGGACAATATTGAACCAGATTTTCTGGACGAATTCTGGGTCCGGTTAGTAGGCATCTAGGACAGTTGTAAAGTAATGAATTGTCCAATCCATAAAAAGGCAGGAAATGTTGGACCCATCAGAAAGCAGTCACTTTAAGGTGTTTGGAAGTAAAGAGATATTGGAGAAAATTTACGCAATATCTTCAGAATTTTATCTGAAAAATGGAAAGGAATAACTAATGAGGGAATGGGGGGCAATATGGCGATAAGGGCACATATTTAATAACATAATGAATAAAAATTATGAAAAGAAATGAAATAAATTAAAGAGAAAAAATTAATGCAAATTATATGAGAAACAAAAATTCAAAAATATTAAAAGCTACTTATGTAAACTTAAACTTCAGTTGCAGATACAAAACAAATTCTCATACATATATACATAGATGCATGCACACTTGTCTGAAAGTAGAAAGAGACTGAAAGCTCACAATTGAGGTGACTAAACAGGGAAAAATGAAAGAATTCTCTGAATTGAGGAAATTATGTGAATGTTAATTCAGGTAATTACCTTAAAATTTTTATGATCCCCTTTGAGGTTATTTAGTGTTTATTATTATTATTGTATCTCTATGATTCTTTTTAAATTTTTGAAAATTAAATTTATTGGGATGATGTTGGTTAATAAAATTATGTGGAACTAACAGTGCAGTGCTATGACACATCACCTGCGTAGGACCTTGTGGGCTTACCACCCAAAATCAAATGTTGTTCCTTGGCCTTATATTTCACCTCCTTTATCCTGTCCTACCCACTATATCCCTGTGTGTCTATTATTACTGTTTTATTTTACGCTTTAATTTTGAGAGTATTACAGATGTCCTTTTTGTTGTAATGTTGCCCCTCTAGTCCATTCTTCCACCACCCCACAACAGGTCTTCAAGACACTATTTCCTGGGTCCATTGGCTATGTATATATGCATTTAAGTTCTTTGGTTAATCTTTCCAGGCCACCTGTCCCCACACCCCCACCCGCATGCCTGTGAGAATCCTCAGACTGTTCCATGCTTTCCTGTCTATGTGAGGATTTTTTTTGATTGACTTGTGTGCTCCTTTTGTGCTTTCAGTTCCACGGATGAGTAAAAACATATGTTTCTTGGCTTTGTCTGCTCAGTATAATATTCCCAAGATCCATCCCTGTTGTCCCAAAAGGCAGTATTTCATTGCCCAGGATGACACAGATGGCCAGCAGGTATTTGAAAAGATCCTGAAATGCATTGACGATTAGGGAAATGCAAATCAAACCTACCAGGAGATACCACCTCACACCTGTTAGAGTGGCAGTTATCAACAAGACTAGTAATAACAAGTGTTGCAGAGGTTGTGGAGGAAAGGGAAGCCTCATTTACTGCTGGTGGGAATGTGGTGGGGTACAGCCACTGGGGAAAACAGTATGGAGGTTCCTCAAACATGAAGCATAGGGATCCCATATAACCCAGCAACACCTTCTATGGATACCTATGCCCCACAACCTGAAAAAAATATATCTTCCCAATGATATATGCACTCCTATGTTCACTGTAGCATTAGTCACAGTGGACAGGACATGGAAGCAAGCCCAGTGTCCATCCATACACGCTCGGATATAGGAGAAGTGATACCTATATACAATGGGATATTACTCAGCCACAAGAATAAGGTTTTTATTTCAATAAGATCTCTGGTTGCGGTTAATGTATATGGTCAGTTCTTCTATTGTGGGAGCTGGCCATATAAAACTGCCACAAAGTATGATTCATAGAATCTTGAACTACTGCTCCTATTGGTTATGCAGATTAGGTGAATGGGTTCCTCTATCCTCAATGTTTGGTCTCATGGTTCATACATAACTTTATTGTATGTGAGCCTGATTTTAACTCATGCATGAATAAACTTTACCATAAGCTATTGAGAGGGGAAGGGAGGGGAAGTATTAAATTGCAGTAAAGGCTGGGTGGGGATGAAGAAGGGAAGTTCTACATTGTATGGCTGCAGACCAGTAGGAGGAGAGGTCTGCATTGTATGGCCTGGAGCTATATTGAACACAACTTTCAGAGCAGACACTTTAAAAACAGCCACATTTTGCAGTGAAGTCATTACTAATATTTTCATGTCAGAAACGAAATATTTTCATACATTGCAAGGAAAGCACCTCCTGAGAAATAATAATAGGGGAAACCCAGTAACAAATGAAGATGATGAAAATATGTTGAAATCTTACCAATACCTGAAAAAAATGTTGTACGTGTGTGTGGTGGAGTAAGGAAGATGATCCTTGAGAGTTGAAAAAGGAACACTTCCTCTGTGACAAACTATATCTATCTTCCACTTTTTCAGACTCAATGGCATAAGTGCACATGCCTGCGGCAGGCCCTTAAAGTGTGATGCCTGTATATCACAAGTGCACCCTGCGATCAACACCTGTATCTATATCAGTCATCACATGAATCCTGCTCATGATCATAAGGAACTCTCTTCCCAAATTCCATTGTATGTTTAAACTAAAACATAATGTAATATAATATTAGAAAAAAGGACATAAAGCGTTTAATGATTCTATCAGGCCTCCATGAAAAAACCTTTGGAAATTGTGCTATGACAAATAGCTTCTTATGTCATCCAAATACACAATTCTGAGCTAAAGATACATCTCACATGAACTTTCCTTAAGATGTAACATACTTTTTCAAACAGGAAGAAATCTCTTGCAATGCTGGGAATTAATACCTAAGCTAATAAAATGCAAAAGAATAAAGAACATTTAATGTAATTGGAAAGGAAAAGGCTACAAACTATCGTATAAATTATCTGTGCAATGGGTCATATGATCACCAGGGAGGTGATATAGTGGTCCTTAAATCACACTTTGTCATTGAATGACATCAGAGCCTAGAACATGTTTCCAGGACAGTGGAGGGGTCAAATGTACTCACTGCATATGGAATCTTCTCTCATTGCTCAGTTTACTTAAAATGGGACCCTCAACTAGTAAAAAATGCCAGAGGTCCTTCTTTAATGGGTATTTTACCTACAGTATATAAAGAGTGGAAATCATGTGCCTGTTAGCACAATCCTCTTCACCTCACAAAATTCACAGTAAATATGGCAGGATTCTGGAGAGCAGAAAATGCAAAAGCTTAAAGGGAAGGTCAAGTATGAAATGGAAAAGGGAAGAAACTAGGAAGGACGGAAGTCATGGAAAATAAATAGATGGAACTTTACATGTGAGAAGGATACAGACAAAAATAATTGTGGAAAAAAGAGTAGACTTTCAAATAAAAGGTGAGCAATGAATGTCAGGAGGGAAGAAGCAGATAATGCTAAGACATCACATTGTTTTTAAAGGTTGGGCAATTAAGGATTGTCAGAAACAACTTACGACGATTCTCCTGAAGTATTTCTGTAAAATAAAAGTGAAATTGTAAATATCATGGGAAACAAATATGAATAAAATTCAATTTCTTCTACAACATGCACAGAACATCCAGCCTTTCATGTTGCAGAGTAACATGCAAAACACACATGTAGACACAGTGGCTGAAAGCTCTCATTTGCTCTGAGATAATTGTTCCAAAATTAAAAGGGAGGAAAGGTCTGAATATAGTGAATTAAGCAATAAAAAATTTAGAAGTACAGTTCTGTTAGTTATCTTACGAAACATTCCTAATTTAATTTGAAGATTTTGTAATATTTGGTGGGTTGCTCTCTATTAAAATTTCTTTGGGACTAAATATATTATGGCGGAAAAATAAATGTATAGTTGTTTGCTAAATAATATACTAATTAATAAAACAATTTTAAGAGTATATTATAATTCTCTGATTATATCAACCTTTACGTACTTTTGAATGTGCCTGTTGCTATGTCTCATATTTACAATAGCCCTGTTGTATCTTATATATAGTTGAAAAATTGATTGAGTTGGACAATATTGAACCAAATTTTCTGGACGAATTCTGGGTCCCGTTAGTAGGCATCTAGGACAATTGCAAAGTAATGAATGGTCCAATCAATAAAAAGGCAGGAGATGTTGTACACATCAGAAAGCAGTCACTTTAAGGTGTTTGGGAGTAAAGAGATAGTGGAGAAAATTTACGCAATATCTACAGAAATTTATCTGAAAAATGGAAAGGAATAACAAATGAGGGAATGGGGGGCAATATGGCGATAAGGGCATATATTTAATACCATAATGAATAAGAAACATGAAAATAAATTAATAAAATAACAGAGAAAAAATTAATGCAAATTATATGAGAAACAAAAAGTTCAATAATATTGAAAGCTACTTATGTAAACTTCATCTTCATTTGCAGATACAAAACAAATGCTAATACTTATGTACACAGATGCATGCACACTTGTCTACACATAGATTGAGACTGAATGCTCACAATTGAGGTGATTAAACAGAAAAAAATGAATGAATTCTCTGAATTGAAGAAATTATGTGAATGTAAATTCAGGTAAGTACCTTAAAGATTTTTATAATCCCTTTTGATATTATAAAGTGTTTATTATTTATATTGTCTCTCTATAGTTCTTTTAAAATTTTTGAAAATTAAATTTTGGTATGATGTTGGTTAATAAAATTATGTGGAACTAACAGTGCAGTGCTATGATACATCACCTGCTTATGACATTGTGGGCTGACCACCCAAAGTCAAATCTTGTTCCTTGGCCATATATTTCACCTCCTTTATCCTGTGCTACCCACCCCTTCCATATGTGACTATTATTACTGTTTTGTTTTACTCTTTATTTCTGAGAGTATTTCAGATGTCCTTTTTTTGTCCTATTGCCCGCCTAGACCCTTCTTCCACCGCCCCACAACAGGCCTTCAAGACACTATTTTCTGGGTCCAGGGGCTATGAATATACGCATTTATGTTCTTTGGTTAATCTTTCCAGCACACCTGTCCCCACACACCCACCCGCATGCCACTGAGTATCCTATGTCTGCTCCATGCTTTCCTGTCTCTGTGAGGTTCGTTTGATTGAGTTGTGTGCTCATTTTGTGATTTCAGTTCCATATGCCATGTACGAGTATAATCATATGTTTCTTGGCTTTGTCTGCTCAGCACAATTTTCCCAAGATCCATCCCTGTTGTCCCAAATGGCAGTATTTCATTGCCCAAGTATACACAAGCGGACAGGAGCTATTTTAAAAATCCTCAATATGACTAGCAAATTGGGAATTGGAAATTAAACCTACCAGGAGATATCACCTCACACCTGTTAGAGTGGCAGTTATCAACAAGACTAGTAATAACAAGTGTTGCAGAGGTTGTGGAGGAAAGGGAAGCCTCATTTACTGCTGGTGGGAATGTGAACTGGTACAGCCCCTGGGGAAAACAGTATGGAGGTTCCTCAAACATGAAGCATAGGGATCCCATATAACCTAGCAACACCTTCGATGGATACCTATGCCCCACAACCTGAAAAAATATATCTTCCCAATGATATATGCACTCCTATGTTCACTGTAGCATTAGTCACAGTGGACAGGACGTGGAAGCAAGCCCACTGTCCATCCATACATGGTTGGATAAAGAAGAAGTGGTACCTATATACAATGGGATATTAGCCACAAGAAGAAGGTTTTTATTTTAATAAGATCTCTGGTTGTGGTTAAATGTATATGGTCAGTTCTTCTATTGCGGTAGCTGCCCATATAAAACTGCCACAAAGTATGATTCATAGAATCCTGAACTACTGCTCCTATTGGTTATGCAGATCAGATTAATGGGTACCTTTATCCTCAATGTTTTGTCTCATGGTTCAGTCATAACTTTATTGTATATGAACCTGATTTTAACTAATGCCTGAATAAAGTATACCATAAGCAATTCCGAGGAAAGGGCGATGAAGTAGTAAATTGCAGTATTGGCTGGGTGGGAATGAGGAGGGGAAGATCTACATTGTATGGCTGCAGACGAGGATGATGGGAGGTCTGCGTTGTATGGCCTGGAGCTATATCAGACAGAACTTTCAGAGCAGACACTTGAAAAACAGCCACATTTTGCAGTGAAGTCATTACTAAAATTTTCATGCCAGAAACGAAATATTTTCATACATTGCAAAGACAGGACCACCTGAGAAATAATAATTGGGGAAACCCAGTAACAAATGAAGATGATCAATATATGTTGAAATCTTACCAATACCTGAAAAAAATGATGTACGTGTGTGTGGTGGAGTAAGGAAGATGGTCCTTGAGAGTTGAAAAGGGAACACTTCCTCTGTGATAAACTATATCTATCTTGCACTTTTTCAGACTAAATGGCATAAGTGCACATATCTGAGGCAGGTACTTAAAGTGTGATGCAGAAGCCTGTATATAGTAAAAGCAGCCTGCTATCATCACCTGTATCCATATCAGTCATCACATGAATCCTGCTCATGATCATTAGGAACTCTCTTTCCAAATTCCATTGTATGTCTAAACTAAAACACAATTGAAATATAATGTTAGAATAAAGGATATAAATCCTTTAATGATTCTCTCAGGCCTCCATAAAAAAACTTTGGGAATTATGCTATGACAAATAGCTTCTTATGTCATCCAAATACACAATTCTGAGCTAAAGATACATCTCACATAAACTTTCCTTAAGATTTAACATACTATTTCACACATAAAAAAATCTCTTGCAATGTTGCGAATTAATACCTAAGCTAATGAAATGGAAAAGAATAAAGAACATTTAATTTAATTGGAAAGGGAAAGGCTAGAAACTATTGTATAAATTATCTGTGCAATGGGTTATATGATCACCAGGGAGGTGAAATAGTGTTCCTTAAAGTCACACTTTGTCATTGAATGACATCAGAGCCTAGAACATGTTTCCAGGACAGTGGAGGGGTCAAATGAAATCATTGCATATGGAATCTTCTCTCATTGCTCAATTTACTGAAGATGGCCCCCGGGCTTTGTAAAAAATGCCAGAGGTCCTACTTTAATGGGTATTTTACATACATTATATAAAGCGTGGAAATCATGTGCCTCTCAGCACAATCTTTTTCACCTTGCAAGATTAACAGTAAATATGGCAGGTTTCTGGAAAGCAGAAAATGCCAAAGTTTAAAGGGACGGTAAAGTATGAGATCAAAAAGGGAAGAAACTAGGAAGGATGGAAGTTATGGAAAATATATAGATGGAACATTACATGGGAGAAGGATATGGACAAAAATATTTGAGAAGAGAGTAGTAGACTTTCAAAAAAAAGTTGCGCCAATAGATGTCAAGAGGAAAAAAGGCAGATAATGCTAAACAGATCACATTGTTTTTAATGGTTTGGCAGTTAAGGATTGACAGAAACAACTTACCAATTTCTTCCTGAAGTTTTTCTGAAAAATAAAAGTAAAATTGTAAATATCATGGGAAACAAATATGAATAAAATTCAATTTCTTCTACAACATGCACAGAACATCAAGCCTTTCATGTTGCAGAGTAACATGCAAAACACACATGTAGACACAGTGGCTGAAAGCTCTCATTTGCTCAGAGATAATTGTTCCAAAATTAAAAGGGAGGAACGGTCTGAATATAGTGAATTAAGCAATAAACAATTTAGAAGTACAGTTCTGTTAGTTATCTTACGAAACATTCCTAATTTAATTTGAAGATTTTGTAATTTTTGGTGGGTTGCTCTCTATTAAAATTTCTTTGGGACTAAATATATTATGGCGGAAAAATAAATGTATAGGTTTTTGCTAAATAGTATAATAATTAATAAAACAATTTTAAGAGTATATTATAATTCTCTGATTATATGAACCTTTACATACTTTTGAACGTGCCTGTTGCTATGTCTCATATTTACAGTGGCCCTGTTCTATCTTATGTATAGTTGAAAAATTGATTGAGTTGGACAATACTGAACCAAATTTTCTGGACGAATTCTGGGTCAGGTTAGTAGGGCATCTAGGACAATTGCAAAGTAATGAATTGTCCAATCAATAAAAAGGCAGGAAATGTTGTACACATCAGAAAGCAGTCACTTTAAGGTGTTTGGGAGTAAAGAGATAGTGGAGAAAATTTACGCAATATCTACAGAATTTCATCTGAAAAATGGAAAGGAATAACAAATGAGGGAATTGGGCATAAGGGCACATATTTAATACCATAATGAATAAGAAACATGAAAATAAATTAATAAAATAACAGAGAAAAAATTAATGCAAATTATATGAGAAACAAAAAGTTCAATAATATTGAAAGCTACTTATGTAAACTTCATCTTCAGTTGCAGATACAAAACAAATGCTAATACTTATGTACACAGATGCATGCACACTTGTCTACACATAGATTGAGACTGAATGCTCACAATTGAGGTGATTAAACAGGGAAAAATGAATGAATTCTCTGAATTGAAGAAATTATGTGAATGTAAATTCAGGTAAGTACCTTAAAGATTTTTATAATCCCTTTTGATATTATAAAGTGTTTATTATTTATATTGTCTCTCTATAGTTCTTTTAAAATTTTTGAAAATTAAATTTTGGTATGATGTTGGTTAATAAAATTATGTGGAACTAACAGTGCAGTGCTATGATACATCACCTGCTTATGACATTGTGGGCTTACCACCCAAAGTCAAATCTTGTTCCTTGGCCATATATTTCACCTCCTTTATACTGTGCTACCCACTTCTTCCCTGTTTGTCTATTATTACTGTTTTGTTTTACTCTTTATTTCTGAGAGTATTTCAGATGTCCTTTTTTTTTTGTCCTATTGCCCGCCTAGACCCTTCTTCCACCGCCCCACAACAGGCCTTCAAGACACTATTTTCTGGGTCCAGGGGCTATGAATATACGCATTTATGTTCTTTGGTTAATCTTTCCAGCACACCTGTCCCCACACACCCACCCGCATGCCACTGAGTATCCTCTGTCTGCTCCATGCTTTCCTGTCTCTGTGACGTTTGTTTGATTGAGTTGTGTGCTCATTTTGGGATTTCAGTTCCATATGCCTTGTACGAGTATAATCATATGTTTCTTAGCTTTGTCTGCTCAGCACAATTTTCCCAAGATCCATCCCTGTTGTCGCAAATGGCAGTATTTCATTGCCCAAGTATACACAAGTGGATAGGAGGTATTTTAAAAATCCTCAAAATGACTAGCAAATTGGGAATTGCAAATTAAACCTACCAGGAGATACCACCTCACACCTGTTAGAGTGGCAGTTATCAACAAGACTAGTAATAACAAGTGTTGCAGAGGTTGTGGAGGAAAGGGAACCTCATTTACTGCTGGTGGGAATGTGAACTGGTACAGCCCCTGGGGAAAACAGTATGGAGGTTCCTCAAACATGAAGCATAGGGATCCCATATAACCCAGCAACACCTTCTATGGATACCTATGCCCCACAACCTGACAAAATATATCTTCCCAATGATATATGCACTCCTATGTTCACTGTAGCATTAGTCACAGTGGACAGGACGTGGAAGCAAGCCCACTGTCCATCCATACATGGTTGGATAAAGAAGAAGTGGTACATATATACAATGGGATATTAGCCACAAGAAGAAGGTTTTTATTTTAATAAGATCTCTGGTAGTGGTTAAATGTATATGGTCAGTTCTTCTATTGTGGTAGCTGGCCATATAAAACTGCCACAAAGTATGATTCATAGAATCCTGAACTACTGCTCCTATTGGTCATGCAGATTAGATTAATGGGTACCTTTATCCTCAATGTTTTGTCTGATGGTTCATACATAACTTTATTGTATATGAACCTGATTTTAACTAATGCCTGAATTTAGTATACCATAAGCAATTCCGAGGAAAGGGCGATGAAGTAGTAAATTGCAGTATTGGCTGGGTGGGAATGAGGAAGGAAAGATCTACATTGTATGGCTGCAGATGAGGATGATGGGAGGTCTGCGTTGTATGGTCTGGAGCTATATCGGACACAACATTCAGAGCAGACACTTGAAAAACAGCCACATTTTGCAGTGAAGTCATTACTAAAATTTTCATGCCAGAAACGAAATATTTCCATACATTGCAAAGACAGGACCACCTGAGAAATAATAATTGGGGAAACCCAGTAACAAATGAAGATTATCAATATATGTTGAAATCTTACCAATACCTGAAAAAAATGATGTACGTGTGTGTGGTGGAGTAAGGAAGATGGTCCTTGAGAGTTGAAAAGGGAACACTTCCTCTGTGATAAACTATATCTATCTTGCACTTTTTCAGACTAAATGGCATAAGTGCACATATCTGAGGCAGGTACTTAAAGTGTGATGCAGAAGCCTGTATATAGTAAAAGCAGCCTGCTATCATCACCTGTATCCATATCAGTCATCACATGAATCCTGCTCATGATCATTAGGAACTCTCTTTCCAAATTCCATTGTATGTCTAAACTAAAACACAATTGAAATATAATGTTAGAATAAAGGATATAAATCCTTTAATGATTCTTCAGGCCTCCATGAAAAAACCTTTGGGAATTATGCTATGACAAATAGCTTCTTATGTCATCCAAATACACAATTCTGAGCTAAAGATACATCTCACATAAACTTTCCTTAAGATTTAACATACTATTACAAACATAAAAAAATCTCTTGCAATGTTGCGAATTAATACCTAACCTAATGAAATGGAAAAGAATAAAGAACATTTAATTTAATTGGAAAGGAAAAGGCTAGTAACTATTGTATAAATTATCTGTGCAATGGTGAATATGATCACCAGGGAGGTGAAATAGTGGTCCTTAAAGTCACACTTTGTGAATGAATGACATCAGAGCCTAGAACATGTTTCCAGGACAGTGGAGGGGTCAAATACAATCATTGCATATGGAATCTTCTCTCATTGCTCAATTTACTGAAGATGGCCCCCGGGCCTTGTAAAAAATGCCAGAGGTCCTACTTTAATGGGTATTTTACATACAGTATATAAAGAGTGGAAATCATGTGCCTGTTAGCACAATCCTCTTCACCTTGCAAGATTCACAGTAAATATGACAGGATTCTGGAAAGCAGAAAATGCAAAAGTTTAAAGGGACAGTAAAGTATGAGATGAAAAAGGGAAGAAACTAGGAAGGATGGAAGTTATGGAAAATAAATAGATGGAACATTACATGTGAGAAGGATACAGACAAAAATATTTGAGAAGAGAGTAGTAGACTTTCAAAAAAAAGTTGAGCCAACAGATGTCAAGAGGAAAAAAGGCAGATAATGCTAAACACATGACATTGTTTTTAATGGTTTGGCAGTTAAGGATTGACAGCAACAACTTACCAATTTCTTCCCGAAATTTTTCTGAAAAATAAAAGTAAAATTGTAAATATCATGGGAAACAAATATGAATAAAATTCTATTTCTTCTACAACGTGCACAGAACATCAAGCCTTTCATGTTGCAGAGTAACATGCAAAACACCCTTGTAGGAACAGTGGCTGAAAGCTCTCATTTGCTCAGAGATAATTGTTCCAAAATTAAAAGGGAGGAAAGGTCTGAATATAGTGAATTAAGCAAAAAAAACATTAGAAATACAGTTCTGTTAGTTACCTTATAAAACATTCCCAATTTAATTTGAAGATTTTATAATTTTTGTGGGGTTGATCTCTATTAAAAGTTCTTTGGGACTAAATATATTATGGGGAGCAAAAGTAAATGTATAGTTGTTTGCTAAATAATATAATAATTAATAAATAAAAAATATTATTATTGTCTGATTATCTCAACCTTAACGTATTTTGAACCTGCCTGTTGTTTCGTCTCATATTTAAATAGACTTGTTGTATCTAATATATAGTTGAAAAATTGATTGAGGTGAACAATACTGAACCAGATTTTCTGGAGAAATTCTGGGTCAGGTTAGTAGACATCGAGGACAATTGCAAAGTAATGAATTGTCCAATCCATAAAAAGGCAGGAAATGTTGGACACATCAGAAAGCAGTCACTTTAAGGTGTTTGGGAGTAAAGAGGTATTGTAGAAAATTTACGCAATAGCTTCAGAATTTTATCTGAAAAATGGAAAGGAATAACTAAGAAGGAATGGGGGGCAAAATGGCGATAAGGGCACATATTTAATAACATAATGAATAAAAATTATGAAAGAATGAAATAAAATAAAGAGAAAAAATTAATGCAAATTATATGAGAAACAATAAATTCAATAACATTGAAAGCTACTTATGTAAACTTAAATTTCAGTTGCAGATAAAAAACAAATTCTCATACATATATACAAAGATACCTGCACCCTTCTCTGAAAGTAGAGAGACAGAAAGCTCACAATTGAGGTAATTAAACAGGGGAAAATTAAATAATTCTCCGAATTGAAGAACTAATGTGAATGTTAATTCATGTAATTACCTTAAAATTTGTATGATCCCTTTTGAGATTATTTAATGTTTATTATTAATATTGTATCTCTGTTCTTCTTTTAAAATTTTTGAAAATTAAATTTATTGGGATGATGTTGGTTAATAAAATTATGTGGAACTAACCGTGTAGTGCTATGCTACATCACCTGCTTATGACATTGTGGGCTTACCACCCAAAGTCAATACTTGTTCTTGGCCATATATTTCACCTCCATTATCCTGTGCTATCCACTTCTTCCCTCTGTGTCTATTATTACTGTTTTGTTTTCCTCTTTATTTTTGAGAGTATTACAGATGTCCTTTTTGTTTTCCTATTGCCCTCCTAGACCCTTCTTCCCTTAGGGGATCATGCTCTGACAAACAGGTTCTCACGTCATCCACATAGACAATTCTGAGCTAAAGATACATCTCACAAAAACTTTCCTTAAGAT
The DNA here is from genome assembly GCF_028538775.1 of Myotis yumanensis. Classification (NCBI taxonomy): domain Eukaryota; kingdom Metazoa; phylum Chordata; class Mammalia; order Chiroptera; family Vespertilionidae; genus Myotis; species Myotis yumanensis. Next base: position 95,471,697 of record NW_027223757.1, read on the forward strand.
GTAACATCCTTTTGCGAACATAAAAAATCTTCTGCAATGTTGTGAAAGAAAAACTGAGTGAATAAACATGCAAAAGTATAAAGAACATTTAATGTAATTGGGAAAAAAAGCCAGAAAATATTATATGAATTATCTGTGCAATGTGCCATAGGTCACCGCGGAGGTGAAAGAGTGGGCCTTAAGGTGACACTCCATCTACGAATGACATGAGAACTTAGAAAATGTCTGGTAGCAAAACAGAGGGAGCAGCTGCACTCAACACATTGGGAATCTTCTCTCATTGCTCAGTTTACTTAAGATGGGCCCTTCAACTTGTAAAAAACGGCTGAGCTCCTACTTTAATGGGTATTTTACAGACAGAATATATAGAGTAGACATCCTGTGCCTGTTCGCACCACCCTTTTCACCTCAGAAGATTCACAGTAAATATGGCAAGTTTCTGGAAAGCGCAAAATGCCAATGTTTGCATGGAAGCACAGGTATGACATAGAAAAGGGAAGAAACTGGTAAGGATGGAAGTTATGGAAAATAAATAGATGGAACTTTACATGTGAGAAGGATACAGACAGAATAGTTGAGGTAAAAAAAGCAGACTTTCAAAAAAAAGGTGAGTAATGAATGTCAAGACGGGAAAAGGCAGATAAAGCTAAGACATCACATTGTTTTTAAAGATTTGGCAATTGAGGATTGTCAGAAATAACTTACGACGTTTTTCCCGAAGTTTTCCTGAAAAATAAAAGTGAAATTGTAAATATCATGGAAAACAAATATGAATAAAATTCAATTTCTTCTACAACATGCACAGAACATCCAGCCTTTCATGTTGCAGAGTAAGATGCAACACACACATGTAGGAACAGTGGCTGAAAGCTCTCATTTGCTCAGAGGTAATTGTTCCAAAATTAAAAAGAAGGAAAGGTCTGAATATAGTGAATTAAGCAAAAAAAAAAATTAGAAATAGAGTTCTGTTAGTTACCTAATAAAACTTTCCTAATTTAATTTGAAGATTTTATAATTTTGGGGGGGTTGCTCTCTATTAAAAGTTCTTTGGGACTAAATATATTATGGTGGGGGACAAAAGTAAATGTAAAGTTGTTTGGTAAATGATATAATTAATAAATAAAAATATTAAGAGAATATTATTATTGTCTGATTATCTCAACCTTAACGTATTTTGAACCTGCCTGTTGTTATGTCGCATATTTACAATAGCCCTGTTGTATCTTACATATAGTTGAAAAATTGATTGAATTGGACAATACTGAACCAGATTTTCTGGACGAATTCTGGTCCGGTTAGTAGGCATCTAGGACAGTTGTAAAGTAATGAATTGTCCAATCCATAAAAAGGCAGGAAATGTTGGACCCATCAGAAAGCAGTCACTTTAAGGTGTTTGGGAGTAAAGAGATATTGGAGAAAATTTACGCAATATCTTCAGAATTTTATCTGAAAAATAGAAAGGAATAACTAATGAGGGAACGGGGGGCAATATGGCGATAAGGGCACATATTTAATAATACAATGAATAAAAATTATGAAAAGAAATGAATAAAATTAAAGAGAAAAAATTAATGCAAATTATATGAGAAACAAAATATTCAATAATATTGAAAGCTACTTATGTAAACTTAAATTTCAGTTGCAGATACAATACAAATACTAATACATATATAAACAGATTCATGCACACTTGCCTACACGTACACAGAGACCTCATGCTCAGTGTTGTGGTAATTAAACAGGGAAAAATGTATGAATTCTCTGAATTGAGGAAATTATGTGAATGTTAATTCAGGTAATTACCTTAAAATTTTCATGATCCCTTTTGAGATTCTTTAGTATTCATTATTAATATTGTAACTCTATGGTTCTTCTTAAATTTTTGAAAATTAAATTTATTGGGATGATGTTGTTTAACAAATTTATGTGGAACTAACAGTGCAGAGCTTTGATACATCACCTGTGTATGACATTGTGGGCTTACCACCCAAAGTCAAATGTTGTTCCTTGGCCATATATTTCACCTCCTTTATCCTGTACTATGCACCCCTTCCCTGTGTGTCTATTATTAAGGTTTTGTTTTACTCTTTATTGTTGAGAGTCTTACAAATGTCCTTTTTGTAGTCCTATTGCCCCCCATGACCCTTCTTCCACTGCCCACACCAAGTCTTCAAGACACTATTTTCTCTTTCCATGGGCTATGTATATTCGCATTTAAGTTCTTTGGTTAATCTTTCCAACCCACCTGTTCCCACACACCCACCCACATGCCTCTGAGAATCCTCAGTCTGTTCCATGCTTTCCTGTCTCTGTGAGGGTTTGTTTGATTGATTTGTGTGCTCATTTTCTGCTTTCATTTCCATATGCCACGTATAAGTAAAATCATATATTTCTTGGCTTTGTCTGCTCAGCATAATATTCCCAAGATCCATCCCTGTTGTCACAAATGGCAGTATTTCATCGCCCAGGAAGACAGAAATGGCCAGCAGGTATTTGAAAAGTTCCTGAAGTGCACTAGCGATTAGGGAAATGCAAATCAAACCTACCAGGAGATATCACCTCACACCTGTTAGAGTGGCATTTATCAACAAGACTAGTAATAACAAGTGTTGCAGAGGTTGTGGAGGAAAGGGAAGCCTCATTTACTGCTGGTGGTAATGTGAACTGGTACAGCCACTTGGGAAAACAGTATGGAGGTTCCTCAAACATGAAGCATAGGGATCCCATATAACCCAGCAACACCTTCTATGGATACCTATGCCCCACAATCTGAAAAATATTTCTTCCCAATGATATATGTACTTGAAAGGACAAAACGGGACTGATAGCTGTGTTCCTAACTCCTCTTCAAGCAAAAGCCATAGAATGTATTAGTTACTCAGCCTGCCCTTATCTCAGCCAATAGGAACGCAAGGAAACTAGCCCAAGGCCAACAGTTTGCTATGGACCTCCTCTCTTTGTGTATCCAGAACCTAGCTGCACCCTACCCCTGCATCACTAGCCTCCGGACCTCACTCAACCAACCATAATTGACCAAATCAGTGGTCGGTGTGAGCTCTCACCTCCCACCCCACCCCCCGACCCTGAGCCCTCTAAATTCTTTGTTCTTTCAAGACTCCGGGCCCTCTTGCATCCAGTAATGGAGGCAGAGAGACCAAGCTAGCTTGAATAAAAGACTCTATGCTTTTGCATCAGACTTGGCCCTCCCTGGTGTCTCTGTGGGGGTCTTGAAATCTGGGCATAACATTTGGGGGTTCGTGCGGGACCCCCAAGACACACGAGGGACCCCAATCTGGAGAGTCTGACTGACTGCTGTAGGTGTCTGTGTGTTGTGTATTCTGTTCTGTGTGTTATATGTCCTGTCCTGTGTTGCGTGTTCTGTCCTGTGTGAGCTAATTTCTGAGGGATGTGGAATCCCCTCATTCTGTAATGCCCGAAGCGATCTAGGTGGACGCACTGCTGAAGGACCACGGGTTGGGAGAGTCAGAAGACTTTCCTCTGTCTTCAGGAGGGATGTGGAATCCCCTCACTTCAGGAGGGATGGGGAATTCCCTCACAAGGATCTGAGACAAGGCGGGTTGCTCCTGCCATTCGGTTTTGCTTCCGCAGAGTCGGAAGGTTGGCTTTTGAGCCTTTTTGGTTGTCTGTTTTTGTGTTTTTCTGTTTTATTATGATTGATCATTTCAAAGAGTTTAGGGGAGGCTATAGAGCTCCCTCAGGAATTGGGAAATTGTTAGGAATTGGATGGATTTTTTAAACTCTGAATAAATGTCTGGTGAAAGTGTGTGAGTGTGGAGGGATGGGGCCTGCCCTCTCCTCTCCTTTGTGTGGCTCCACGACTTTGGTCAGGAGGGCATCTGAGTGAGGATCTGTGAAAACAGGTCAACCCCCTTCCCTTGTATGTCTCTCATCACGGATCATCATGGGGTGGGGACAAATTTTGTTTGTGTGGGACTAGCCAATTTACTACAGAGAAGGGGGACTGGAACTGGTCTGTGTAAAGCGAAAGCTACTTTGTGCTGTCTGTTTGTACACATGAGGAAAAACCCTGCTTTAAGGGGAAGACAGTAGAGAACTTTTAATTGCTTTACTCTGAGATATAATCTTGCTGTATCAGGTTAAAATTTTAAAAATCTAGGATTAATTTAAAGGTATAAGGTTGCAACCCAAAGAAGTTTCACAAAGGCTGGCTAGGTTCCAAGATTGCTTAGTTCTGAGATTGCTTATAAAAAAGCAAGAAAGAAATCTTTTCAAGTTGACTATTTGCTTAGCATATTAACAAAGTAGCAAATTTCAAAGAACTTGTTATTCATGGTTTTCTTATCTCTTTGGTGGACAGCTCTGCAGGGTGGAGAGATTTACTGCCTGTGACTGTATTTTGTTTAATAAACAATTGCTGTTTTCAATTGTTTATTAGAATCCTCATAGAGGACATAACCTGGTCTTTCCCTTCCTCCCTCATCCGGATTCTGAAAGCATCTGTAACTGGATTTCAGATGGTCTCCAGGCTTTCTGTCTGCAAGAAACCTCCCTATGCACCCGTTATCTTTCCAGGCTGACTCTGTGAGGAAAAGCAATGGGCCTGGACTGAGACAAGGGGGGTGGGGGTGTTAGCAGACCCTAGAAAAGCGGAGGAGGAACAAAGCTAAAATCTGCAGCCACCCTGGTGATTTAGAACGCTAGGCAGACTCAGCCCCTGAGAGCCAGGCCATCAACGCCACCGTCGCTGCCCAGCTCCTGAACCCCCTGCTTGAGTCTATACCACTGCAAAAGGGCAGTGGCTTCCTGGATTTGCTGGGGGATGCTCTGGCCGGGCCCCTGGGAGACCCTAGGGGGAGCAGCTGGCTCACAGGAGGGGCTGATATCCCCTTCTAGTGCACTCCCTTGAAAGAGGCCTGGTTGCTGCTCTGCACGAAGGGAACTGGTAGAAAGGCAAGAAAGCAGGGCCCTAAGGGTTAACAAAGGGGCACTCTCCCTGGACCTGGGAGCCGTCAGGACTTTGAAATTCTCCAAGAGAGGAGGAGTCTGACTCAGAGACTGGCCGAAACCTCGTTGGGTTAGGAGAACCGGAGGCTGCATATTGAACTTATAGACTGCAGTTTGCTGGGCAGAGGTCCAAGCCCAGTTATATAGGGGTTAAGCTACCTGTGTACAGCAAAACAACTTTCTCCTGTGCCAGAATACATTTTAAGAAAATTAAATGCATGATAGACCAGAAAGCTGGGACTAGTAGAATAGGGAAACTGAGCAGAAATCCTATCTTCCCTAAGCCAATGACACTTGGGGGTAAATGCTTTGCATTTGCCTCCCTAAACAAAGGTTAAATCGTTTATGTCAATCTGATTAGTGTCATTTGTTGTCCACACCCAGGGACAAATGAAGTTAGAAAATAAGCCTTATTTTGATTAGTTCTTTCATTCAGGAGGAGCCAACCCGGTCCCTCCCTGCAACATGAGTGATAAAATGTATGTTAAGGAATTTTAAAGTTGCTCAAAACTCGCTGCCTTGGGTCCAGTTCTGCGTGTGTAAGAAGGGACAGAGTAAGGTTTAGTAGCAGGAGTGGAGAGGCAGGCAGGGCAGGAGCAGGCCAAAAGAAGCTGGCAAGGCCATCCAAACCACCCAGCCGCTATTGGCCAGAGCTGCCTGAGGCAGACCTCCTCGGACGGCAACAGCTGACTCCGACTAGGACAGACTGGGCTCTTTCCAACTGGGCCCCCATGAGCCGATGGTCAAAATGAAGATCGGGGGCCAGACTGTGAACTTTATGGTTGATACAGCGGCAGAGCACTCGGTAGTTACTCAGAAGGTAGCTCCCCTCTCAGGACAGGAAGTCACCATTATTGAAGCTACCGGTACCACAGCTGCAGACTGTTCTGCCACCCCCGCCGATGTCAGTTAGGCGGCCATCAGGTGGTTCATGAATGCCTGTATTTGCCAGTTGACCGGGTCCCTCTAATGGGCAGAGACCTTTTAGCCAAATGGAAGCAGAAACCACTTTTGCCCCAGATGGCTCAGCACAGCCTTGCCTAGGTGAACAGACCTCTCCAATAATCCTGTCCTTAGCAGTGCCGAGGGAGGAAGAATAGAGACTTTATACCCCCCAGCCAAAGGCCTCCACATCTGTTCTTGTCATGCCCCCATCAGGGGACTTGGGCAGTATTCCTGTTATCTGCCAAAATTCCCAAGACTATTAAAGTACTTGTTCACTGAAAAGGTGTAGATGTGGATATTTATTTGATGTTTATATGTCTACTTAGGTATAAATATTTGTTCATGTACATAAGGAAGTCTACAAAAAATATATATTTAATTTAAGGCTGAATGCTCTGACCGATAGCAAAACGCCCCAAGCAACCGCTGGGTTCTTTTTCGAAAGGGTGTTTGCTCCCTGTCAGAGGTGGAATCGGCCCACCCAACAAAATTTCTGTCTGTTTGTTTACTAAAGACTTTGATTTTCTCTGATATTTCTGTGTTGGGTTGAAATTTTGGAATTCTGGGGTAGATTTAAAAATATTTGTAGATAAATAGAACCCCCGGTTAGTTTCCTGGTGTATTCTGGAGCAGCCTATTCAGAGCCAATGGGACCAGTAACATCTAAGAAGACACCAGTTCTAAGAGCCACTGAACAAACTGCCTTTTTCCTTGGACATCAAAGAGGACTGTGGACCTCAGAAAGAACAGGGTAACTCATTCGTTTCTAGTCATGCCAGAATGCCTGTACCCCTTACTTGGACGTGATCTCTTACAGAAATTACAAGCCACCCATAAGCTTGTTCGAAATGCCCTGCCAGTGCCACCTCGGACTCTGTACATCCTTTCCAGCCTGGGGACTCGGTGTGGGTAAAGAAGTTCACGACCCCAGGACTCACCCTAACTTGAAAAGAAGTATACCTGCAGAAAATTGTATAATCCAAAGAGACAAGGACAATTATACCTTATATAGGAGGGTCAGGAGTAGCCTCCAGTCACCTGGAGAAAAGCATACTGATCTGCTCATGATGTTTGAATAGCCCTGCCATATCTCATGTTTAGTAGCGGAGGATTTGGCTGCCTAAAGTGGCCATGGTGCCAATATTATGTTTCATTGTATTAATATGTTATATTGATCTTTGATTCTCTTGCTGGTTTAAATGTATGTTGACTGTCCTGGAAGGGGACTGAGTGGGGTGAACCCCAAAAAGTAAAGGGTATCTGGCTGCCAAGAGGGCATTTGCCCAACTGGGCCGGGAAGAATACCCATCAGGTTTTAGTCTCTATTGAGAGACAGTTGACAGTTGGCAGCATGTATACTGTCTTGCAGGCCTGTGTGGCCATGCCCATGTCAGAGGTGGCACAAAACCTCAACTGTAGAAAACTGGGAAAAGCCTGTTTGGAATAGAAAGTCTGAGGCATGGTTATGCATTTTTAACGGACATAGAAAGAAGGTTTAAAGGCTAGTTTGAAAGAGTAAAATTTAGAAAGGTTATGTATGTGATCAAAAGGAGAAGAGAAATTTTAAAAGGAAATTATTCAAATAGTACAGGCCAGTAAGCCAGAGGGTAAATAGTTATGCCAAAGTACTTAGGGAGGACTGATAAAAGAAATCCAACAGTTACTGTGTTGTTATAACTCTAAAGAGTCCATGGAAAAGGACTGACGAGAAAAATCAGAAGATCTTAGAGCAGATCAGTATGTTTTTCTCCTTATATAATTACTCTAGAATTTGGCAATGCTTAATAAATCATGGCAATACATTTCTTTGCATAAATTCAATAAGAACAATTTCCAAAAGTAATTTTATTAATGAAAAACTTTGACTGGAGTATCATGTTTTAAAGAAACCTGTCTGAGCTCTGAAGACTTGAAGCCAATAAGAGTGCCACGGGAAAAGCCTGATATCCTGCTTGGGAGCCCTGAAGATGGCTGGCACTGGAGCGTCAGGCCCATGCCCTACTATCACTGGCGGTTGGTCAGAGTAGAAGGGGATCAATAAGGATGCCTCTGCATCCCTGTGGAACTCCCACACACTCTGGGCCGCAACAAGTAGGACGGCTACTGAGATGGGCCTTAAAGCCTAGAGCATGAGCTCAGGTGGAGTTGCTACAGGTGAGGGATTCACCTAACTCAGCAGATGCTGCAGGCAGGCCTGATGGCAGCTGAATGGCTTGGCTTCTTGGCCCTAGGGGGCACATTAAGATGAAGTCATGAAATTCCAGCAAAGGTAGTCAGTTACCATTCTTGTTGTGTTTATGCAAACATCAGGCCAAATTGAATACAATAGATAAATTAATCTTGATTTGGCTTTTTAATGGCCATAGAGGAATTTTTAAGAAGAAAAATCCCATTTCAATAGAAGTTGTTAAAGTTAAAATGGTTTCTTTCCCTTCCGCCGGACCATTTGTTATAGTTTGTCTCTGCCAGGTCACAAGCCCAGCTCCTTCTGTGCCCAGGACAGCAGGGAGCCTGAATGGAAGGTGACCTCTAACCAGGCACACCCGCTGCAGATCACCCTCAGGAGGCAGTGGACCTCTCCAGACCCCTTGTAATCCTCCTAATGCTGTTGACTTCCAGCCCTTGCATTATTAACAGACTAGTCTGATTTGTCAAAGAGCGCATAGGGGTAGTCCAGTTGATGGTTTTGCAAGCCCAGTACAGGCCTCTAGCGATGGAAGGTGAAATAAAAATGCATTCTGTCTCATGATTGAGCCGGACGTTCCAAGACAAGGGGGGAGTAAAAGGACAGAACGGGACTGATAGCTGTGTTCCTAACACCTCTTCAAGCAAAAGCCATAGAATGTATCAGTTATGCAGCCTGCCCTTACCTCAGCCAATAGGAATGCAAGGAAACTAGCCCAAGGCCAAAAGTATGCTAGCCACCTCCTGTCTTTGGGTAACCAGACTCTAGCTGCAACCAACCCCTGCATCACTATCCCCCAGCTCTCACTCAACCAACCAGAATCGGCCAAATCAGTGGTCTGAGTGAGCCCTCACCCCCACCCCCGACCCCATGCCCTATAAATTCTTTGTTCTTCCAAGACACCTGGCTCTCTTGCAACAAGTAATGGAGTCAGAGAGACCAAGCTAGCTTGAATAAAAGACTCTATGCTTTTGCATCGGACTCAGCGCTCCCTGGTGGTTCTGTGGGGGCCTTGAAATCTGGGCATAACACACTCCTATGTTCACTGTAGCATTAGACACAATGGACAAGACGAGGAAGCAAGCCCACTGTCCATACATACATGTTGGAAAAAGAAGAAGATGTACCTATATACAATGTGATATTAGCCACAAGAATAAGGTTTTTATATTAATGACATCTCTGGTTGTGGTTAAATGTATATGGTCAGTTCTTCTATTGTGCTAGCTGGCCATATAAAACTGCCACAAAGTATGATACATAGAATCTTGAACTACTGCTCCTATTGGTTATTCAGATTAGGTTAATGGGTACCTCTACCCTCAATGTTTTGTCTCATGGTTCATGCATAACTTTATTGAGTGTGAGCCTGATTTTAAGTCATGCCTGAATAAAGTTTACCATAAGCAATTCAGAAGGAAGGGAGGGGAAGTATTAAATTGCAGTAAAGGCTGGGTGGGGATGAAGAAGGGAAGATCTACATTGTATGACTGCAGACAGGTACGAGGGGAGGTCTGCATTGTATGGCCTGGAGCTATATTGGTCACAACTTTCAGAGCAGACACTTTAAAAACAGCCACATTTTGCAGTGAAATCATTACTAAAATTTTCTTGTCAGAAACGAAATTTTTTCATACATTGCAAGTACAGGACCTCCTGAGAAATAATAATAGGGGAAAACCAGTAACAAATGAAGATGATAAAAATATGTTGAAATCTTACCAATACCTGAAAAAAATGATGTACATGTGTGTGGTGGAGTAAGGAAGATGGTCCTTGAGAGTTGAAAAAGGAACACTTCCTCTGTGACAAACTATATCAATCTTCCACTTTTTCAGACTAAATGGCATAAGTGCACATTTCTGAAGCAGATACTTTAAGTATGATCCAGAAGCCTGTATATCGTAAAAGCTCCCTGCTATCAACACCTGTATCTATATCAGTCATCACATGAAAGAATCCTGCTCATGAACATAGAACTCTCTTCCCAAATGCCATTGTATCTTTTAACTAAAACATAATTGAAATATAACATTTGAAAAAGAGGACATAAAGCGTTTAATGATTCTATCAGGCCTCCATGAAAAAAAACTCTGGGAATTATGCTATGACAAATAGCTTTTCATATCATCCACTTTCACAATTCTGACCTAAAAATACATCTTCATAAACTTTCCTTAAGATGTAACATACTTTTTCAAACATAAAAATATCTCTTGCAATGTTGCGAATTAATACCTAAGCTAATAAAATGCAAAAGAATAAAGAACATTTAATGTAATTGGAAAGAAAAAGGCCAGAAACTATCGTATACATTATCTGTGCAATGGGTAATATGATCACCAGGGAGGTGATATAGTGGTCCTTAAAGTCACACTTTGTCAATGAATGACATCAGAGCCTAGAACATGTTTCCAGGACAGTGGAGGGGTCAAATGCAATCATTGCATATGGAATCTTCTCTCATTGCTCAGTTTAATTAAGATGGCCCCCTAAACTTGTAAAAAATGCCAGAGGTCCTACTTTAATGGGTATTTTACATACAGTATATAAAGAGTGGAAATCATGTGCCTGTTAGCACAATCCTCTTCACCTTGCAAGATTCACAGTAAATATGGCAGGATTCTGGAGAGCAGAAAATGCCAAAGTTTAAAGGGAAGGTCAAGTATGAGATGAAAAAGGGAAGAAACTAGGAAGGGTGGAAGTCAAGGAAAATAAATAGATGGAACATTACATGTGAGAAGGATACAGACAAAAATATTTGAGAAGAAAGGAGTAGACTTTCAAAAAAAAGTTGAGCCAACAGATGTCAAGAGGAAAAAAGGCAGATAATGCTAAACACATCACATTGTTTTTAATGGTTTGGCAATTAAGGATTGTCAGAAATAACTTACGACGTTTTTCCTGAAGTTTTTCTGAAAAATAAAATTGAAATTGTAAATATCATGGGAAACAAATATGAATAAAATTCAATTTCTTCTACAACATGCACGGAACATCAAGCCTTTCATATTGCAGAGTTACATGCAACACACACATGTAGGAATAGTGGTAGAAAGCTCTCATTTGCTCAGAGATAATTGTTCCAAAATTAAAAGGGAGGAAAGGTCTGAATGTAGTGAATTAAGCAAAAAAAAAAATTAGAAATACAGTTTTGTTAGTTACCTTATAAAACATTCCCAATGTAATTTGAAGATTTTTATAATTTTGGGGGGGTTGCTCTCTATTAAAAGTTCTTTGGGACTAAATATATTATGGGGGCAAAATTAAATGTATAGTTGTTTGCTAAATAATATAATAATTAATAAATAAAAAATATTAAGAGAATATTATTATTGTCTGATTATCTCACCTTTTACCTACATTTGAACCTGTTGTTTCATATCAGTTGTATCTTATATATAGCCCTGTTGTATCTTATTTATAGTTGAAAAATTGATTGAGTTGGACAATATTGAACCAGATTTTCTGGAGGAATTCTGGGTCAGGTTAGTAGGCATCGAGGACAATTGCAAAGTAATGAATTGTCTAATCCATAAAAAGGCAGGAAATGTTGGACACATCAGAAAGCAGTCACTTTAAGGTGTTTGGAGTAAAGAGATATTGTAGAAAATTTACACAATAGCTTCAGAATTTTATTTGAAAAATGGAAAGGAATAACTAATGAGGGAATGGGGAGCAACATGGCAATAAGGGCACATATTTAATAACATAATGAATAAAAATTATGAAAAGAAAGAAATAAAATAACAGAAAAAATTAATGCAAATTATATGAGAAACAATAAATTCAATAATATTGAAAGCTACTTATGTAAACTTAAACTTCAGTTGCAGATAAAAAACAAATTCTCATACATATATACAAAGATGCATGCACCCTTCTCTGAAAGTAGAGAGACAGAAAGCTCACAATTGAGGTAATTAAACAGAGAAAATTAAAGAATTCTCTGAATTGAAGAACTTATGTGAATGTTAATTCATGAAATTTCCTTAAAAATTTTTGTGATCCCTTTTGAGATTTTTTAGTGTTTATTATTAATATTGTAACTCTGTTCTTCTTTTAAAATTTTTGAAAATTAAATTTATTGGGATGATGTTGGTTAATAAAATTATGTGGAACTAACAGTGCAGTGCTATGCTACATCACCTGCGTATGACATTGTGGGCTTACCACTCAAAGTCAATACTTGTTCTTGGCCATATATTTCACCTCCATTATCCTGTGCTATCCACTTCTTCCCTGTGTGTCTATTATTACTGTTTTGTTTTCCTCTTTATTTTTGATAGTATTACAGATGTCCTTTTTTTTGTCCTATTGCCCCCCTAGACCCTTCTTCCACCGCCCCACACCAGGACTTTAAGACACTACTTTCTGGGTCCATGGGCTATGTATATTCCCATTTAAGTTCTTTAGTTAATCTTTCCAGCCCACTTGTCCCCACACACCCACCCCCACGCCTCTGAGAATCCTTCGTCTGTTCCATGCTTCCCTGTCTCTGTGAGGGTTTCTTTGATTGATTTGTGTGCTCATTTTGTGCTTTCAGTTCCATATGCCACTTATGAGTAAAATCATACGTGTCTTGGTTTTTCTGCTCAGCATAATATTCCCAAGATCCATCCCTGTTGTCACAAATGGCAGAATTTCATCGCCCAGGAAGACAGAAATGGACAGCAGGTATTTGAAAAGATCCTGAACTGCACTAGTGATTAGGGAAATGCAAATCAAACCTACCAGGAGATATCACCTCACACCTGTTAGAGTGGCAGTTATCAACAAGACTAGTAATAACAAGTGTTGCAGAGGTTGTGGAGGAAAGGGAAGCCTCATTTACTGCTGGTGGGAATGTGAACTGGTAACAGCCACTGGGGAAAACAGAATGGAGGTTCTTCAAACATGAAGCATAGGGATCCCATATAACCCAGCAACACCTTCTATGGATACCTATGCCCCACAATCTGAAAAATATTTCTTCCCAATGATATATGCACTCCTATGCTCACTGTAGCATTAGTCACAGTGGACAGGACATGGAAGCAAGCCCACTGTCCATCCATACATGCTCGGATAAAGAAGAAGTGGTACCTGTATACAGTGGGATATTACTCAGCCACAAGAAGAAGGTTTTTATTTTAATAAGATCTCTGGTTGCGGTTAAATGTATATGGTCAGTTCTTCTATTGTGGTAGCTGGCCATATAAAACTGCCACAAAGTATGATTCATAGAATCTTGAACTACTGCTCCTATTGGTTATGCAGATTAGGTTAATGGGTACCTCTATCCTCAATGTTTTGTCTCATGGTTCACACATAACTTTTTTGTATGTGAACCTGATTTTAACTCATGCCTGAATACAGTTTACCATAAGCAATGCAGAGGCAAGGGAGGTGAAGTTTAAATTGCAGTAATGGCTGATTGGGGATTGGGAAGGGGAGATCTACATTGTATAGCTGGAGACAGGTACGAGGTGAGGTCTCCATTGTATGAATGGAGCTATTTTGGACACAACTTTCAGATCAGACAGTTTAAAAATAAACAAATTTTGCAGGGAATTAATTCCTAAAATTTTCTTTTCAGAAACGAAATATTTTCATACATTGTAAGGACAGGACCATCAGAGAAATAATAATGGGGGAAATTGAGTAACAAATGAAGATGGTTAAAATATGTTGAAATCTTAACAATTCCTGAAGAAAAATGATCTACATGTGTGTGGTGGAATAAGGAAGATGATCCTGGAGAGTTGAAAACAAATGCAAAATAAACACATGACAATGTGTAAGTGGAACGTGAAATACATTCATGGGACTTGCCTTTATCCAGGTCACCTGTATCTGAAAGAGTGAAAGAAAGAAAGAAACCGTTCATACATGATGTAGGCCCAATGTCAGGAAGAGAAGAGGATGCTAATTTGAAACTCTTCTGTATATTATTCTTTTATGGAATCTGACCCACATTTCTAAGAGGTGAAGCCAAAGTATCCTAAGTCCAAGCAACCCCTGAGAGCCATTGCCACCTCCATCTCCATACCCATTCGTTCAAAAGCAATGAGTTGGCCGAGTAAAATATGACAGACCTAAAGGAGCACTTCCCCTGGGATAAACTATATCAATCTTTGGTCTTGCTTCAGATCTCCCACTTTTCAGACTAAAATGGCATAAGTGCACATACCTGAGGCAGGTACTTAAAGTGTGATGCAGAAGCCTGTATATAGTAAAAGCACCCTGCTATCAACACCTGTATCTATATCAGTCATCAAATGAATCCTGCTTATAAACATAAGGAACTCTCTTCCCAAATTCCATTGTATCTCTCAACTAAAACATACTTGAAATATAACATTAGGAAAAAAGGGCATAAAGCGTTTAATGATTCTATCAGGGCTCCATGAATAAACCTTTGGGGATCATGCTCTGACAAATAGGTTCTCACGTCATCCACATAGACAATTCTCAGCTAAAGATACATCTCACATAAACTTTCCTTAAGATGTAACATACTTTTGCAAACATAAAAATTTTTTTGCAATGTTGTGAATCAATACCTGAGTGAATAAAAATGCAAAAGAATAAATAACATTTAAGTTAATTGGAAAGAAAAAGTCCAGAAAAGATTGTATAAATTACCTGTGGAATGGGTAATATGGTCACCGGGGAGGTGAAACAGTGGGCCTTAAGGACACATTCCATCAAAGAATGACATCAGAACTTAGAAAATGTGTGCCAGCTCAGTAGAGGGAGCAGCTGCACTCATGGAATTTGGAATCTTCTCTCATAGCTCAGTTTACTTAAAATGGCCCCTGACCTTGTAAAAAATGGCAGAGGTCCTAATTTAATGAATATTTTACAGACAGTATATAAGGATTGGAAATACTATGCCTGTTAGGATAATCCTCTTCACCTCACAAGATTCACAGTAAATATGGCAATTTTCTGGGAAGCAGAAAATGCCAAAGTTTAAAGGGAAATACAGGTATCAGATGGAAAAGGGGAGAAACTGGGAAGGATGGAAGTTATGAAATATAAACAGATAGAACTTAATATGGGCGCAATACACAGACCAAAAAAATTGAGGAAAAAAGAGTAGACTTCTGAAAGAAAGGTGAGCCAATGAATGTCAAGAGGGGAAAAGGCAGATAATGCTAAGACATCACATTGTTTTTAAAGGTTTGGCAATTAAGGATTGTCAGAAATAACTTACGACGATTCTCCTGAAGTTTTTCTGAAAAATAAAAGTGAAATTGTAAATATCATGGGAAACAAATATGAATGAATTTCAATTTCTTCTACAACATGCACCAACATCAAAAACGTCATGTTGAAGAGGAACACAGTACACACACATGTAGGAACAGTGGCTGAAAGCTCTCATTTTCTCAGGGATAATTGTTCCATAATTAAAAGGGAGGGAAGGTCTGAATATATTGACTTAAGCAAAAATTTAGAAATATTGTTCTGTTTGTTAACTTATAAAACATTCCTCATTCATTTTGAAGCTTTTATAATTTGGTATAGAGGGTTTCTAGCTTTTACCAGTTCTTTGGTGCAAAATAAAATATAGGCTGGGGCAAAAGTAAATTCATAGTTGTTTGCTAAATTATATAATAATGAATACATAAAATAATAAGAGATTAAATTCTGTGTTTCATGTACTCACAACTTTAACCTCATTTTGAACCTGCCTGCAGTCATGTCTCATGATTGCAGTAGCCATGTTGTATATTATAGTTGAACTAGAGGCCAGGTACTCGAAATTCGTGCAGGGGTGGGCAGGGGTGTCCCTCAGCCCAGCCTGCACCCTTTCCTATCTGGAAGCCCTCGGGGAATGTCCGACTGCCAGTTTAGGTGTGATTGTGTGGCCTGGAGCGGGGTGGTGGGCATGGTCTACATTGTATGGCCTGGAGCTATATTGGACAAAACTTTCAGATCAGACACTTTAAAAATAGCAAAATTTTTCAGGGAAGTAATTACTAAAATTTTCCTTTCAGAAAGGAAATATTTGCATACATGGAAAGGCTAGGACCATCAAAGAAATAATCATGGGGAAAACCGAATAACAAATGATGATGGTAAACATAGGTTGAAATCTTACCAATACCTGAAAAATATGATGTACATGTGTGTGAGGGAGTAAGGAAGATGATCCTTGAGAGTTGAACACAAATGCAAAATAAACACATGAAACTGAATAAGTGAAAAGTGAAATACCATCATGGGACTTGCCTTTATCCTGGTCACCCTTATCTGAAAGAGTGAAAGAGAAAAATTCATTTAAACATGATGTAGGCCCAATGTCAGGAAGAGAAGAGGATGCTAATTTGAAACCCTTCCTATGTTTATTTTTTAATTGAAACTGACCCACATTTCTAAGAGGTGAAGCCAAAGATGCTAAGTCCATGCACCACTGAGAGCCAGTGTCACCTCCATCTCCATACCCATTCGTGCAAAAGGAATGAGAAGGGAAATGAAAGTATGACAGACCTAAAGGAGAACTTCCTCTGGGATAAGCAATATCAATCTTTGGTCTTGCTTTGGGCCTTTCACTTTTTCAGACTAAAATGGCTAAAGTTCACATACCTGAGGCAGGTACTTAAAGTGTGATGCTGAAGCTGTATATTTTAAAAAAGACCCTGCTATCAACACCTGTATCTGTATCAACAATCACACGAAGCCTGCTTATAAACATAAGGAGCTCTCTTCCCAAATTCCATTGTATCTCTAAACTAAAACATAATTGAAATATAACATCAGAAAAGGAGGGCATAAAGCGTTTAATGATTCTATCAGGGCTCCATGAAAAAACCTTTGGGGATCATGGTCTGACAAACAGCTTCTCATGTCATCCACATAGAGGTCTGAGTTAAAGATACATTATACCTAACTTTCCTTAAGATGGAGCATCCTTCTGCAACAGGTAAAAGGTATTGCAGTTTTCAGAATTGTTAACTGAGTGAGTAAAAATGTGAAAGAATAAAGAACATTTAATGTAGTTGGAAGGAAAATGTCCAAAAATATTATAAAAATATTCATATAAATGGTAAAACTTGACTAAGTTTTACCAAGTCTGATCTTCGGGGAGTTGAAAGAGTGAGGCTCAAGGTCACACATCATCAAAGAAAGACATCAGGGTTTACACAGTGTTTGACAGGGCAATGGAGGAAGGAACTGTGCTCATCACATTTGGAATCTTCTCCCATTACTCAAAGTTTGCATAAAATGGCCCCTTGAACAACAACAACAAAAAGGCAGAGTCCTAATTTCATCGATATTTTATGGGCAGTGTATATAGAGTGGAAATCATGTGCCGAATCTTCCTCATAAGATTTGTTGTGAACATATGGCAAGTCTCTGGAAGCAGAAAATGCCAAAATTTATATGGAAGTACAGGTATGAGATGGAAAACAGAACAAATGGAGAAGGAAGAAAGTTAGAAAAATAAATAGGAGGAACTTAATTTGGAGAATTACATAAGCAAAAAGTGAGCCTGTGGATGTCATATAAGGAAAAAATCAGACAATGCTAGAGAAACTAAGTAAACAGCTATTTTGCTCGGGTATGGGAATTAAGGCTTGTCAGAAATTATTCACCAAGTTCTCCCTGAAGTATTTATGAAAAATAAATGGAATGATATTGTGAATATCACTGGGGAAAAATGTGAATAAAATTTAATTTATTGTAAAACACTTAAGCAAAACTAAACCTATTAAAGTGCAGATGAAAACTCAATATGCACATAGGAACATTGGCTCAACACTCTGATTTGCTCAGAAACAATTGTCTTAATATTAAAATTGAGAAAAGGTATGATAGTAGCAAATTAACAAAAAAGGAATAAAGTTCTGTTAGTTATCTTATAAAAATATTTTATTTCATCTTTTTTAGAATTTTTTTGTCTTGTTAGCTTTGACAAGTTCTTTGTTACTAATTATAAATACAGGGTGTGGCAAAAGGAAATTTAGAGTTCTTTTTTAAATAACATAATAATTTATAAATAAATAGTAACACAAGTTTCAACGCTGTGTTCCATGTACTCACAACTGTAAACCAACTTTTGCCTCTCCACATGTCTTACATTTGCAATAGCCATGATATATACTAGAGTCGCAACAAAATTTAATTTGGATAATATTGAGCCATTGTTTCTGGAGGAAATCTGCATTAGGCTCCAGAATTCTATACACAACAATATTTGTGATATCATTAATAAGTAATCTTTTCTATTTTTATCTTCATCAACATATTGGGGAGACATTGGACAATAAAATATATAGGCTTCAACTGTACATTTCTATGATCCATCATATGAATATTGACAATGTGGTCACCACCCAAAGAAAACTTTTCTTTCACCACCATGTAATAGTCCCTTTTTACCCTTTACTTCCTCCCCAAATCTCCTCCCCACTGGTAACCACCAAACTATTGACTGTGTCTATGAGTTTTTGTTTGTTTTTTCTGTTTGTTCAGTTGTTGCTTTCAGTTTTATATCCCCTGTATGAGTGAAATCCTGTGGTTCTTGACTTTTTCTGTCTGACTTATTTCATTTTAGATAAACGAACTAAATGGAGAGAACTTAATATGAGGGAGTCTGTAGCCAAAATTAGGAAGGGAAACATAGTCATGTAAGACCAGGAAGGCTAATGTGTTCCAGAAAGAGCTGTACAATAGAAACCATATGTAAATCAACTTAACACCTTCGGTCTCACAAATTTCTAGTGGAAGGAAAAACTGAGAAAGGCAATGTTGTTTGAGAAAGAAATGGTATTAACTGGGGAAATAGGATTGGGATAATATGGAAGGTTGTAAAATTTAAATGCAGAGATCTAATGTGAGAGAAACCCATTACCAATTTATTGAGAAGGGAAGGGAAGAAATCTAGAAGAGTGAGGCAATAGATGGCAGAGAGTGTGAAAGGCACGGAATATTAAGGAAACAAGATGCAACCCATTTAAAGAGGATTGGGAATAAATGGGTTTCAGAAAATTTACCATTGTATTGCTTGGGACTTTCTGAAAAACAAAATGAAGAGATCTAGGTAAATATCACAATGAAGAAGTACATAAGAAAGAAAAGAGTAAAAGCAAAGATCTGTTCAAAATCCTGCATGTAGCAGCAACCATAACAAGCCTGCTATACATTTTACCTTGGTATGTTACTGAGATGTACTCCCTTTAAAATCAAAATGATCATGAAAATCATGGCATTGCAAGGGGGGTGTGTAAGCCCTAAAGATTACATTTATGTTGTAGAAAAAATCTTTTGGAACATTCCTAGGTAATAATTTTAAAGTATTTCAGTAGAAATTTTGAGACTTGAGAAATTTATGATGATCAGTGATGATTCTGATGGATATAAACTGCTTCCATTAAATATTAACAGACACTGCAGTTTAGCAATGTTAAAATTGTGTTAATTTAAAGCCAAAGAGAAAAGCAGGTGTTATGGTTGCATATAAAATGATTTCCAGGAACACCATGGTAAATATTTGCATGCCTGTGAACACATTGGAAATATGTACAAGGGCAGTGGAAAAATAGGACTCAGGTTCACACTTAACCAATGAATCATACATATGTGTCAGTATATTAGGAATATTTCACATCTCTTAAGATCAGGAAAGTATCACATGATCACTCAAATATGGAATTAATGATGTTGACCTGTATTTGAATGTGTTCCAGGAAAGTGAACAGATTGAGAACCTGTCCCTGTGCCTGTAAGACTAATGTCCTTCATTTCACCAACGCAGTGAAACTAGAGCTTTTTTTTTTTTTCCTTTGGAAAAACAGAAAATAAAATCAATCTTGTTTGAATAACAATAGTATGGAATGCATAAAATGGAACAGAAAAATGTGAAAGTTTACAATACCAAATTAGAGAGATTTAATGTTACAGAAGACCTTAGTTAGTTAATTAAATGCAATGATCAAGGTAAACCGAAAGTCTATTGATGGCCTATAAATTAATGGAAGGGAACTAAAGGCAGTAGAAAGCAGTACTTTATCGGAGTTATCAGTAAGATTTTAATAAATATTTACCAGATGTTTTCACAGTATTTTCTGAAAAAACAAAATAGAGAACAATGAAAATGTTGTATAGAAGAAATAGGAATAAAACTCAAATTTCACACATATTTATATTTAAAAATTAACCTCTCAGGAAATAAATAAACACACATGCACAACATAGCATAAGATACACACTATATCAGACACACACACAGGAGAATGATTCAGTGGTTGAGATCGCAGTATTTTCCAGAGAGTACTCTTTTCAAAATATAAGTGATCATAAAATGATTATATTAATTGAAATAATTAATATTTTTCAAGGATGCCTACAAAAGTATCTCTCATCCCTTCTGACATTAGTTAGTATTTATCTTTCAATGTGTAAAATTTGTAAGTGTTTTGGTTTAAATAATGTGTATTATCAGATCTAGTGTTTGCAGCGGCTATGTTGTATACAGAAGCCACTAACAGTCCATTAGTGGATCTTGAACTGAGGTCTCTAGAAGTACAACAGGGTTATGTTCCTAGACCACTCTATTTACAACATTTGTACCAACATTGTATTAGGTGTTTTTCTATTTTAACTGCCAGGTAAATAGAACATTTTAAGCTAAAATCCATGAAGCAAAAAAAGAGAAATGAAGTATTACATGACAATCCGTTGGGTAAATGCAATCCCATCGGCAAATCCTGGACAAATTTTGACACATCAGCCTCACTCAGTAAAAATACATGGTAAAGATGTAGGAAAAAATGAATTTAGGTGGCTCAAAAGGAATGTCTTCATAGGTAACATAAAAAACAATTCAAACAAGCAATAACGGGTCATAATTAAATAGCAAGGGAGCATGGATACCTTCAGTTTGAAAGATAAGTAGTAAGGGAAAATTATGTAAAAATATGCGTATGTTGAGTTTGGAATGATGATCACTGGTAGTTGAAGAAGAAGTTACAAGTAACATACATAGATATACAAATATTTATGTCAAATTGACTTCCATTGTGGGACATTTGTGATAGTGTCCTCAGTAAAGTAAAAATAACATCAGAGATAAAACCAGTTATATTATTATTATAATTTTCACTTTCCTTTTTTTCTCTCTCATAGTAGAAGGAAGAAAGCAAGGATTATTTTCAAATAAGGACAAATGTCAAAATGGGGCACAAAAATTTCAAACTTTCCATATGTGTCTCCTCCCCTGAACTCACATACATAACTTTTAAATATCTTTCTTTCCTAAAAAGCTTAAAATATCTTTGTAAATCTTTTATAAATTGATGTACCATATCACATTACTTTACAGGTACAACCAAATTATTAGACATTGATATAACTTGCGACGTGATATGCCTGATAAATTTATACCCATCTGGCACCCCCCCAAAATTGTTACAATAATATTTCCTGTATCCCCTATGCTGTAATTTTCATCCCGTAGAATACTGTGCAAATACCAATTTGTGTTTTTTATACCTTCACCTTTTTGACATATTACTCCACACACCCTGTCTGTAGGAAGCCATCACAATGTTCTCTGTATCTGTGAATCTGCCTCAGTTTTTTTGTTTTGTTTATTTTGTTCTTTAGATTCCATATATAAGTGAAACCATGGTATTTGTCTTTCTCTGTCGGACTTCTTCCACTCAAGTATAATAGCCTCTATGCCCATTGATGCTGACATGTGTTTCTGAGAACTGAACCCACAGTGTTCAAAGACCATCCTACAAATTTGAGGAAATGCTATTTAACTTCCACAAGGGGCTATGATTGGAAGTAACAACATGAAAGGAACTAGAATACCCCTCTGTGCAATATGAAATACATCTACAAATATTAAGCGGAAACGATTTTTCCAAAATGCGAATTTTGTTATTGAAAATGAAAAACCATAAAAGAGTTACTCTTTGGAACAAATCATCCAAGCACAATCATGGGAAATATTTGTACATTGAAATCATTTGGACCATGAGTACAAGGACAGGGAAAATAATATACCTCAAGTTCATTCTTGATCAATTAATGATAATATAATTTACACAGGCTTTGTCAAACAATGTATGATCAAAATATACTCAGAATTTTAGCGATTTTTGCATCCCTTCAGGTTAGGAATCTTTCAGAGGTATAGAAATGAGCACTCCAGTATGGATGTTGACCCTGGCAAAATCTTTTAATGTGTTCCGTAAAGATTTTTAAAAAATCAAACCATGGGTCTATCAACCTAATGCCCATCATTTTACCAACTTCTTAGAGAAACTATAACAGATTTGGAAAACAGTATAATTCCATGTTGGTAGGGAAAATTGCATGGGATAAAATAAAAAGGAAGAAATAGAAAAGGTGGAAGGTTGGAAAATTGAAGTCGAGAGATTTAATGTGGGAGAATTCCAAAACCAATTTATTGGGAACGGACAGGTAGAAATCTAGAAAAAAACTTATGTCAATGGCTGGCAGACAGTGTCAAAGTCAGAAAACGTTAAGGAAAGATGATATCCATCGTTTAAACAGTATTGGGAATAATGGGTACCTGAAAGTTTAATATTCTTTTTCTGTGGTCTTTCTGAAAAACAAAATTAAGAGATCAATGTAAATATACTAGAAAACAAACACCTATAAAAATAAAATTTCTTGCAAAATTTCCATTTTCATTTTGCCTATTTGAATGCAAATAAACAAACATGCACATACAAGGTTGATGAGAACTCCCTTTTGTTCAGAGAGTATTGTTCTACACTCACAAAAGGCATTAAATATACTTTCTTAATTAAAATAAAATATTGGAATATGTGTTGTGATAATTACCTATTGATAATATTCTTGCTCTCTTTGACATAACTTGGGCTATTATCCTTTGGTTTGCTAGTTATAACAAGTTGTTTGTGTGTTTCAAAATATATATAATCAACTTTCATTTATGCCTTAATGTAGAACTTCTTAATTAAATCACATGAAAATAAAATATTTAATTATCAAATCAGGCTGAAGGTGGTTATAAATAAAATGAAGAAGCATACATTGATGCATACACACTCAGTAGAAACTTTCAGATGCCAATGCTTTAGATATATAAGATTAATAAAAGTTAGTTGACATAAATATTTGCATAGAGAAGTGGTTCTCAACCTTGGCTGTACATTAGAATTACCTGGGAATCTTTTTAAAATCCTGATTTCTGGGTCTCATCCTCCGGATATTCTGTTTCTTTGTTATGGGGTGAGGCCACAACATTAGTAAAAAGAAACAGAATTTCTGGAGGATGAGGCCCAGAAATCAGGATTTTAAAAAGATTCCCAGGTGATTCTAATGTGCAGCCAAGGTTTAGAACCACTGGCATAAGTGGAGGTGGACTAGGAATTCCTCTGGGTTAAACAACAGCAGTCATGGAGAAATCACAGGAGGAAAATCAAGGAAATCGAATAACAAATGAAGAAGGCGACTTCAGTGGGAAGATTAACAGGACAAATCATGTACATTAAATGCACAGTGTACTGAGGAAGATGTTGCGAGTGGAAGACAAAGATACAAGAAACAATGTGACCATGACTGATACACAGTGAAATGGTTAAAGGCAAGCTTTTTCCTCTTCCCACTAACGGGAAAATAAATGGGAGAACATTCCTATTCATTGAAAATGAGGGCACAAGGCTAACAAGGGGTGAGTACAAAATCTGAAACAATGCTTAGTTTTCTGTGGGATTCCAATGACACGTATTTATGAGAATTGAAACCACATGTTGAAAGTCTACCTCACAAATCAGAGCTTATAGTTTTGCTTCCATACACTGCTTGGTGCCAAAGGAGCTAAGATTCAAAATGTTGCCGTAAGAGGAGGTGGACTAGGAATTCCTCTGGGTTAAACAACAGCAGTCATTGAGTTTGCATGGGCCTTTAAAGATTTTCAGAATAAAATTAAAACATGTACCGATATCTGAGATAAGTACTTAAAAAGTGATGAGGACACAGGAAAGGTCCTATCTATGCAAATGTGTCATTGCAGCAGTAGCCTTCTGTAGCTTACTACAAACTGTAGGGATATATTGATAAGTTCTATTTCTCCTGAAAACAAAAGTATAATTATAAAGTATCATTAGAATGGGTATGTAAAACTTTTAATTTTTTAATTAGTGTTTTACTAAAAGTTCCTTTAGGGTAATGCAAGGATAACATCTTCTTATATCACTAACATAAAATTTCATACTGGAGAGATACATTATCAATGATCTTCACTGAAGGTATGGAGTACTTCTAAACACATTAAAAAAAATTACAATGTGCATAGCTAATAACTGTGTCCATGAAAAAGCAAAAAAAGAAATAAAATTACTGTAACGGAAAGAATTACATGTCCACAAAATATTGTGTGAATTATTTCTATATCCGGGAATCCTATCTAATAAAAGAGAAACATGGTAATTAGCCGTACATCCAGTACCCTTCCCATTGGCTAATCAGGGCGATATGAAAATTAATTGCCAGCCAAGATGGCGGTCGGCAGCCAGGTAGCTTGAAGCGAACATGAGGCTTGCTTGCTTCAGTGACGGAGTAAACCAACATTCCCCGCCTGCCTTGCCGGCCTCTGAGCTTGCAGTTTGAAACATTGTTACAAATATAGAAGCTAAACAAAACCTCAGAAACCTGCTTTCAGCCAGCCGGGATCTCAGAGCTGGAGTTGTTACAGTGTTTCGATTATAAAACCCAAACAAACCAGATACCTGCTTTCAGCAGCAGAAGCCTAAGAGATGGAGCCAAGCCTCAGAGCTAAAGCTGGCCCAGAATAAAAAAAAGAAAAAGAAAAAAAGGAGCAGTTGGGAGCTTCAGTCACCCTCCAGCCTGAAAACAGCCCTCAGCCCCTCACCCAGACTGGCCAGGCACCCCAGTGGGGACCCCCACCCTGATTCAGGACACCCTTCAGGGCAAACCAGCTGCCCCCACCCATGCACCAGGCCTCTATCCTATATAGTAAAAGGGTAATATGCCTCCCAGCACTGGGATCAGCGGAGCTGAGAGGCCTCCCGGCACCGGGATCAGCGTGAAAGGGGGCAGTGCCCAAACCCCCTGATCGCCCTGTGGCTCTGTGTGTGACAGGGGGCGGGGCCACAACCCCCCAATTGCCCTGCTCTGAGCCCGACCAGGGGCTGCACCTAGGGATTGGGCCTGCCCTCTGCCACCGGGGAACAGGCCTAAGCCAGCAGGTTGTTATCTCCCGAGGGGTCCCAGACTGTGAGAGGGCACAGGCCGGGCTGAGGGACCCCTCCCTTCCCCCTGAGTGCACAAATTTTTGTGCACCTGGCCTCTAGTATTTGAATAATATGATCAAGGCAAATCAGAGAATTTACCTGAAAACTCATATTAGACAAAGACATAACATCTGAATTTTTATAGACTTTGAAAGAACAGTAGTTGAAGGAAGTCCCTTTGAGCAACAAAGAACAGAGAGTCTATGTCACAGATTGTATTCAGAAACTATTCATAGGATGAAAGAGATTTGGCTTTCAGTCTCATCCCCTTCATCACTACAAAATTCATAATGAAACTATGACAAATCAATGGAGACATAAGAAGCTAATGTTTATGGAAAAGGAATGGTATGGAATGAAAATGAAGGAATGGGAAAGGATGCAATGTCAGGCAAAAGAGATGGAGAGAAGTTCACATGGGTCATGGCCACTTCCAAAATATTGGAGTGAGAAGGAAAAAGGGTAAACCAATGGGTAGATAAAAAAGCAGGAATGGCCGAAACCGGTTTGGCTCAGTGGATAGAGCATCGGCCTGCGGACCGAAAGGTCCCAGGTTCGATTCCGGTCAAGGGCATGTACCTGGGTTGTGGGCACATCCCCAGTGGGAGATGTGCAGGAGGCAGCTGATCGATGTTTCTCTCTCATCGATGTTTCTAACTCTCTATCTCTCTCCCTTCCTCTCTGTAAAAAATCAATAAAATATATTAAAAAAAAAAAAAAGCAGGAATGTTAGCAGTTATTTAAAGAGTTATGAGTGTAAAGAGTTGTCAAAAATTTACCAAATTTATTCCAAAGACTATCTGAAACATAAAATGGAAAGACCCATGTAAAATCAAGGTAACAAAAACATAGACAATTAAATGTTAATCAAAAATTTACTTTTAAAATTAAAATTATAAGAATGAAGAAAAATGTACACACACGTGTTACTGGAAAGCGCATGAACACACACAGTGACTGAATGCTCACTTTTGTCCAAGAATATGATTCAAAAAATGAAGAGGGGCATAAAGTGAGTACTTTACTGAATGGAAACGTAAATTTAAAAATATTAGGTCTTAATCATTTTTGAGGCTTTTATTATTTAGTTTGTACAATTTAGTAAGTTCTGTGGTTGCTACCAAAGATATATGTTAAGTCAACTCAGGTAACAGCATAGCATTGTTGTATAAATTAGACAAAGTCACTGAATTAGAGGATATAAAGCCATTTATTTTCTGGAGGTTAAATATGATTATACACTCTCCATTGACATCTACATCAAGCACTGAACATAACCTTCTTTTCCACTTTAACCTAGGCCACAATTAACCTTATATTAATTAAATCCCATGGAAAGAATAAAAAGAAAATATTAAATGTCTATGAAGTGAGTTCTAAGTCACAGGACTTGAGCAGGTCTTGGACAAACCTGACATACCAGTCACACAGGAAATGCCATAGTTTAGAGGTATGTGTGTAATAACATTGGCCACAATGGAAATGTTTGCATAGATTGTAACAATTGCACTAATCACAGAAATTATAAAGGGGAAAATTGAATAATAAATGACTATGGAAAGCATCAATTAGTGACAAGAAAATGAGGAAAATATTATCCAAAAATATTATCCAAAATTACTCAGCTCTTAGAGTTGAGGATGATGGTCATTGAGCCATCATCCTCAAGTTACCAGTGAAGTCCGGTATAAGGAATAAGATACCATGCCTAGGAACACAGGAAAATACAGGAACAAGACTTGCCTTTTTCTTCCTCATTTTATTGACTAAATAAAATAAAGAAGGAAACAATTCCTCCAAAGTGAGAGCATGACTTCAGAAAGTGAGGAAGACAGAAATGTTAATAACACTTCAATATCTTTATTCTGGGGTCATACTGGACACGTTTTTGAGATTGGAACCACAAGTTCTAAAGGCCCATCACCAATCAGAGGAAATGTTCTACTTCCAGGCAACCTTTATTGCCGAAAGATCAGAGATTCAAAATGTACCCTGAGAGCATATTACCCTTTTACTATATAGGATATATATCTCACATCCTTATCCAATTATCTGTTGATGAACATTTAGGTTGCTTCCATATTTTGGCTACTTTTATAAATAGTGCTGCAGTGAATATAGTATTTGTTTTCCTTTTTCAGATAAATGGCCAGATGTGGGATTGCTGGGCCATGTGGTACCAAAAGAAATAATAATCAAATGGGACTACATCAAACTAAAAAGGTTTTGTACAGCAATGGAAACCATCAACAAAATGAAAAGACAACTTACTGAATGGCGGAAGATATTCACCAATGATACATCCATAAGGGATTAATATTCAAAGTTTATAAAGTATTCATATAACTCAACACCAAAAGAATCAAACGACCCAATTACAAGGTGGACATAAGGCCTGAATAGACACTTCTCCAAAGAGGACATACAGCTGGCCAATAAACAGACGAAAAGATGCTCAATGTCACTAATCATCAGAGAAATGCAAATTAAAAGCATAATGAGATATCACCTCACACCTGTCAGGTTATCATCAATAAATCAACAAACAACAGGTGTTTGCAAGGATATGGAGAAAAAGGAACTTTGAACACTGTTGGTGGGAATGCAGATTAGTGCAGGAATTATAATAAACAGTATGGAAAGTCCTCAAAAATTAAAAATGGAACTACCTAAAACCCGAGATTCCTCTCCTGGGTATATATCTGAAGAAACCCAAAACACTAATTTGAAAGAATGTATGCACCCCTATTCCATTGCAGCATTATTTACAATTGCCAATATATCGAGGCAGCCCAAGTGCCCCTCAGTAGATGAGTGGATAAAAAAGCTGTGGTAAAGCATGGCCCAAGTGGCTCAATGGTTGAGTGTCGACCTATGAACCAAGAGATCACGGTTTAATTTATGATCAGGGCAAATGCCTGGGCTGTGGGCTTGATCCCCAGTGTGGGGTGTGCAGGAGGCAGCCAGTCAATGATTGTCTCATTACTGATGTTTCTCTCTCTCTCTCTCCCTCTCTTTTCCTCTCTGAAATCAGTAAAAATATTTTTTAAAAATCTGTGAAACATATATACAATGGAATATTTCTTGGTCATAAAAAGAATAAAATTTTACCATTTGCAAGAGCGTGGATGGATTTAGAGGGTATTATGCTAAGTGGAACAAGTTAGAGAAAGACAAATACCATATGATTTCACTTATATGTGGAATCTAAAGAACAAAATGAACAAACAAAATACAAACAGATTTATAGATACAGAGAACTGATTAACGGATGCCAGAGGGGTTAGGAGTTTGGGGTTAGGTGATGGAAGTGACGGGCTTAAGAAGTACAAATTGGTAGCTCCAAAACAGTCCCTGGGATGTTAGACACATAGTGGACAGTACTGTCATAACTGCGGTTCCAGGTGGGAACTTGAAATATCGTGGGGAACACTTTGCAAAGTAGACGATTTTCTAACTACTATACGGTACACCTGAAATTAGCACAAAACAATGTTAAATGCAAACTATAATTGAAAAATGAAATTAAGAAAATAAATGATTTATCTGTTTAACTTTGTTGCAGTCTGAGTAATACTGAAATTATTTTCAGATTCAACTGCAAACTTTAAAACTTATAAAGACCAATAAAATATATTTTAAAAGAGTAGGTAAATTAAACTTAACATACAAATATTTTCATTTAAAAAACATCATTGTCCCTGAGGGAAGATGGCGGCGATATAGGCAGACGCGTCCCAGGTCTTGTCCCGAAGCAAACGGAATAAGCAGCTGAAACTAATAACACCCACCCCGAATTGGCAAATTTACTCAGCTGGTGAGACGGCTTGCAGCCTGGAAGGGCAGACCTCCCCTGGAAAGGTTAAAAACCAGGGATCTGGGCAGGAAAGTTTGCCAGACCTGAGCCCAGAGGGTCGGAGGGAGACCGCATGGCAGACAGCCGCGTCTCTTGGGACAGACACAGACCCTGACCAGGGTAAGGAGTTCCGCGGGTTTGCTGGCGCCAGGAGATTTGAGATTTGGATTTTGTGATTGCGGAGAACTGAGACTAAAGGGGGCATCCTGAGGAACTGATCAGACCATGCAGTGCCCATAAGAGAGGAGCGTTTCCCAGACCATGCAGTGCTGGTAAGAGGAGCGTTTCCCAGACCGGTAAGAGGAGCGTTTCCGAGGCCGGCCGGCGTTTGTCTGTTTCTTTGTTTTCACTGAACCCTGCTCATAGGACAGTTCGGATACAGACACTCACCTGTGCTGAAGAGAGGGTGAAGGTGCAGACGAGGGGAATCTGGGGAGAGGCTGAGGAAAGAGGGGGAGCCGGAGGAGGTGGCAGCGAATTGAGTGCTGAGACCCCCCTGGGCCCAGGACTGGGGCAGCCATTCCTCCAGAGGGTGGAATTCCTCCCCCCAGCCCCCCAGGCAAGGAGCACAGCCACACCCAGATTCCACCCTGTATGAGATAAAGGACTAAAACAAGCTGATTAGTCCCTGGGAGTTACCAGGGTCTGGCCTATAGAGGGATTTTCAGTCCCACCAACAACACAGAGCAGGGTAAGGATTAAAAAAGGATAGAGAAGCTGTATAGCCTCAGAGGCCAACCCAAAAACACTGCCACCCAGAGGTTGAGCCACAAACTGACTCTTAGGGGAATACAAATTAAGGCAGACTGGATCACAAATACGGCCTGCTTTAAAATCAGGACTGTGATTTACAACACGGAGGAACAGTGTAATGCAGGCAAATTCAACACTCTCCTAAATACCTGGCAGGACTAAGGCGAACCAGGCTGAAGAGTAGAAGAACCGAAAGACCATCACTACTGCAAATTTTTTCTTTTTCTTTTTCTTTTTAATTTTTTCACCTTTTTACTAAGAAACCAATTTTTTTTTCTCTTTTTCTTCTTTTTCCATCACCTGATTTTACCCTTTCAATTACCACATTTTTATTTTTAACCAGTATTATTACTCCTACCATTTTACCATTTTTTAAAGTGCCATTTTATTTTCTCTTTATTTTCTTTTGGGATTAGTGTTCTCCATTCTATTTTCATCGTTCCTTTAGCATTAATTTTCCCTATCTCAATTCCACCTCTTTGCTAAAACCCTCTTCCTTACTTTTCCCCTTTTGGTGTCCTGTTTCTCTTACCCTATTCCTGCTCCAGACTTTCCCAATTCCCTCTTTTTACCCCCTGTCTAATTCCACCCTACTTATATATCCTATTTCCAATCTACTGCTCTAAATCCTTATACACCTATTCTTTATCCTTCTTCACTTTCCAACCATTTTTTTTCTCTCTTATCTTTCTATTGTTTTCTTGATTGTTGAATATATTGGGCTTTTTTTTTTTTTTTTTTTTAATTTGTTTGTTTGTTTTGTTTTGTGTTTTTTCTTCTTTTTTAGGACTGGTTGTGAGGTTGTTTTTCTTTTTCTTTTTCTTTTTCTTTTTTTTTTCTGCTGGTTTTTCCCTTCCCTCCCCCACCCCACCCCAGTTATTTTTGTGCTTCTGTTTTCCCTTACCCCTCTGGATATTATTGGTGGTTTGTAGTTTGCATTCATCTCCAGGGATCTGTTGCTGGAATTTGTTGAGATTAGTGGCAGTTCTATTGGAGTTTGCTCCTCATACGGGGAGTCTCTTCCCCACTTCTACTTCATTCTCTTTTTTCGCTCTCTTTTTTTCCCCCCTCTTTTTTCCCAATTCTATTTTTGCACTCCTTTTTTGTTTGTTTTTTTCTTATTTTTCTTTTCTGTTCTCTCTTTTATCTTCTTCTCTTCTTTCTCCCTTATCCCCTAATTCTCTTAATTCGGGTGGTCACCTTTATTTGGGGTTATTAATATTGTGAATATACTTGTGTTCAGTGCCTGGTACGTTGTGCCTTGCTCTGTTGTATTTTGTGCCTTTAAATCAACGCAGCAGATCCAAGCAACAGCAGCCCCCTGATCACCGCAGCCTCCTGATCACCACAGCCTCCTGATCACCACACCCTCTGTCTGTGGAACAGCAACTGTACGTGAAGCCTCCCCCCACCAGCCAGAAGAGCCAACACAGCTGTGAACAACACCCACCAGAGGAGCTGCTGCCAACTGGAAAGCAGCTGCTACCGCAACCGTCTGAGCAGCAACCACAACCCAAGGAGCCCCTGCCACCCAGGGAGCAGCCACTGAACACCTCAACATCTACATATGTCAGCGAGATCAAACATGGGTAGGCAAAGAAACCCCCAAAGGAAAGAAAAGGAGGACTCGCCAGAAAAGCAGCTAAGTGAGACAGAGATATGCAACATGACGGAAAAAGAATTCAGAATAAGGTTCCTAGAGTACATGCACCACATGTTCAAGAAGCAAGAAGAAACAGATGAAAAACTCAACTACTTATGCAAGAAGCTAGAAGAAACAGATGAAAAAATCAACAACTTAAGTAAGTCCCAAGAAGAAATGAAGAGTGACATAGCTTCAATAAAAAACTCCATTGAAAGTATCAACAGTAGACTGGGAGAAGCGGAGGACCGAATTAGTGAATTAGAAGACAAGGAAGCAAAACACACTCAAACTGTACGGCAAATGGAGAAAAAAATTAAAAGACAGGAGGAGAGCCTAAGGGAGCTTTGGGACAACATGAAACGAAACAACATACGAATAATAGGGGTGCCAGAACAACAGAAAGATGAACATGGATTAGAAAACCTATTCGAAGAAATAATATCAGAAAACTTCCCTGAGGTGGGGAAGAAAAAAGTCACACAAGCCCAGAGAGTCCCAAACAAGGTGAACCCGAAAAGACCCACACCAAGACACATCATAATTACCATGGCAAATGTTCAGGATAAAGAGAGAATCTTACAGGCTGCAAGAGAGAGACGGAAAGTAACATACAAGGGATCTCCCATTAGATTATCAAATGATTTCTCAACAGAAACACATCAGGCCAGAAAAGAATGGACAGAAATCTACAAAGTGATGCAAAGCAAAGGACTGAATCCAAGAATACTCTATCCAGCAAGGCTATCATTCAAAATTGAAGGGGAAATAAGAAGCTTCACAGACAAAAAAGGGCTAAGGGAGTTTATCACCACCAAGCCAGCCATGCAAGAAATGCTAAAGGGACTGGTGTAAAAAGAAGAAATATCAAGCTCAGAAAGAAAACAGCCACACACACACACACAAAAAGAAATGGCTACAAACAAATACCTTTCAATAATAACTTTAAATGTAAATGGACTAAATGCTCCAACCAAAAGACATCGAGTGGCTGAATGGATAAAAAAACATGACCCATACATCTGCTGTCTACAAGAGACCCACCTCATTAGAAGGGACTCACACAGACTGAAAGTGAAGGGATGGAAAAATATCTTTCACGCAAATGGAAAGGAAAAGAAAGCTGGGGTAGCAATACTTATATCTGACAAAGTACATCTCAAAGTGAAGGCCATAACCAGAGATAAGGAAGGCCACTTCATAATACTAAAGGGATCAATACAACAAGAAGATATAACCCTGGTAAACATATATGCACCCAATGCAGGAGCACCCACATACATAAGAAAACTTCTGGAAGATATCAGGGGAGAGATCGACAACAATACAATCATAGTAGGGGACTTTAATACACCACTGACATCACTGGATAAATCCGCTAGACAAAAACTCAGCAAAGAAACAGCAATCCTAAATGACTCACTAGATCAGATGGACTTAATTGACATCTTCAGAACACTTCACCCCACAGCTGCGGAATATACATTCCTCTCAGGTGCTCATGGGACATATTCAAAAATAGACCACATATTGGGTCACAAGCAAAGTCTCCACAAATTCAAGAAGATTGAAATCATAAAAAGCTTCTTCACAGACCACGATGGCATAATGTTAGAAATAAACTACAATAAAAACAACCCAAAATACTCAAACACTTGGAAGCTGAATAGCATGTTATTAAATATTGATTGGGTTACCGATGACATCAAAGAAGAAATTAAAAACATCCTGGACACTAATGACAATGAAAACACAACAATCCAAAACCTCTGGGACACAATGAAAGCAGTCCTGAGAGGGAAGTTTATAGCTCTACAGGCCTATCTCAAAAAACAAGAAAAAATGGTAGTCAATCATCTAACTCTACAACTCAAAGAATTAGAAAGAGAGCAACAAGAAAACCCCAGAGTGAGCAGAAGGAAGGAGATAATAAAGATTAGAGCAGAAATCAATGAAATAGAGACCAAAAAAACAATACAGAAAATCAATGAAACCAAGAGCTGGTTCTTTGAAAGGATAAACAAGATTGACAAACCCCTAGCCAGGCTCACCAAGAAGCAAAGAGAGAGGTCCCAAATAAACCAAATCAGAAATGATAGAGGCGAAATAACAACAGACCCCACAGAAATACAAATGATTGTTAAACAATACTACGAGCAACTCTACTCCAACAAACTGGACAACCTGGAGGAAATGGACAAATTCCTAGAAAAATACAACATTCCAAAACTCAATCAGGAAGAATCTAAAAACCTCAATAGGCCAATAACTATGGAAGAAATTGAAGCAGTCATCAGAAAGCTTCCAGCAAACAAAAGCCCAGGGCCAGACGGCTTCACAGGGGAGTTCTACCAAACATTCAAGGAAGAACTAAAACCTACCCTCCTCAGACTACTACAAAAAATTCAAGAGGAAGGAACGCTTCCAAGCTCATTCTATGAAGCCAGCATCACCCTAATACCAAAACCAGGTAAAGACATCACAATGAAAGAGAATTACAGGCCAATATCCCTCATGAACATAGATGCCAAAATCCTCAACAAAATCTTAGCAAATCGGATCCAGCAGTACATCAGAAGGATCATACACCATGACCAAATAGGATTCATCCCAGAGATGCAAGGATGGTACAACATCCGTAAATCAATAAATGTGATACATCACATAAACAAATTGAAAGAAAAAAACCACATGGTCATATCAATTGATGCAGAAAAAGCATTCGACAAAATCCAACACCCATTTTTGATAAAAACTCTCAGAAAGGTGGGAATAGAAGGATCATACCTCAACATAATAAAAGCCATATATGACAGGCCCACAGCCAACATCATACTCAATGGACAAAAACTAACACCATTTCCCCTAAGAACAGGAACAAGACAGGGATGCCCACTCTCACCACTCCTGTTCAACATAGTACTGGAAGTATTAGCCATTGCAATTAGGCAAGAAGAAGGAATAAAAGGCATCCAAATTGGAAAAGAGGAAGTAAAACTGTCCTTATTTGCAGATGACATGATATTATACATACAAAACCCTAGAGACTCCATCAAAAAGCTACTAGACTTAATACATGAATTTGGCAATGTAGCAGGATACAAAATTAACCCCAAGAAATCTGAGGCATTTCTATACACCAACAGTGAACTTTCAGAAAGGGAGATCAGAAAAACAATCCCATTTACCATCGCACCAAAAAAATTAAGATACCTAGGAATAAACTTAACTAAAGAGGTTAAAGACCTCTACTCAGAAAACTACAGGACGTTGAAAAAAGAGATAGAGGAAGACATAAACAGATGGAAGAACATACCATGTTCTTGGATTGGTAGAATCAACATCATTAAAATGTCCATACTACCCAAAGCAATCTATACATTCAACGCACTTCCCATTAAAATACCAATGGCCTTCTTCAAAGATCTAGAACGAACTCTCCAAAAATTCATCTGGAATAAAAAAAGACCCCGAATAGCTGCAACGATCCTGAGAAAGAACAAAGTAGGTGGGATCTCAATGCCAGATATCAAGCTGTATTACAAAGCCACTGTTCTCAAAACTGCCTCGTACTGGCACAAGAACAGACATATAGATCAGTGGAATAGAATAGAGAGTCCAGAAATTAGCCCGAACCAATATGCTCAATTAATTTTTGACAAAGGAGGCATGAACATACAATGGAGCCAAGATAGTCTCTTCAATAAATGGTGTTGGGAAAATTGGACAGACATATGCAAGAAAATGAAACTAGACCACCAACTTACACCATACACAAGAATAAACTCAAAATGGATAAAGGACTTAAATGTACGACAGGAAACCATAAAAATTCTAGAAGAATACAAAGGCAACAAAATCTCAGACATATGCCAAAACAATTTCTTCACTGATACAGCTCCTAGGGCAGTTGAAACTAAAGAGAAACTGAACAAATGGGACTACATCAAAATAAAAAGCTTCTGCACAGCAAAAGAAACCATCAACAAAACAACAAGAAAACCCACCTCGTGGGAAAACATATTTGCCAACGTCATATCTGATAAGGGCTTAATCTCCAAAATTTATAGGGAACTCATACAACTTAACAAAAAGAAGATAAACAATCCAATCAAAAAATGGGCAAAGGATCTAAATAGACACCTTTCAAAAGAGGACATTCAGAAAGCCAAGAGGCATATGAAAACATGCTCAAAGTCACTAATCATCCGAGAGATGCAAATCAAAACAACAATGAGGTACCATCTCACACCTGTCAGAATGGCCATCATCAACAAATCAACAAACGACAAGTGCTGGAGAGGATGTGGAGAAAAAGGAACACTTGTGCACTGCTGGTGGGAATGCAGACTGGTGCAGCCACTATGGAAGGCAGTATGGAGGTTCCTAAAAAAATTGGAAATGGAACTCCCATTTGACCCTGTGATCCCACTACTAGGAATATATCCCAAGAAACCAGAAACACCTATCAGAAAGGATATATGCACCCAGATGTTCATAGCAGCACAATTCACCATAGCTAAGATCTGGAAACAGCCTAAGTGCCCATCAGTAGATGAATGGATTAGAAAACTGTGGTACATCTACACGATGGAATACTATGCTGCTGTTAAAAAGAAGGAACTCCTACCATTTGCAACATCATGGATGGAACTGGAGAGCATTATGCTAAGTGAAACAAGCCAGTCAATGAAGGAAAAATACCACATGATCTCACTCATTCATGGATAATAAAGACCATTACAAACTTTTGAACAATAATAGATACAGAGGCAGAGCTGCCTCAAACTGATTGTCAAACTGCAGTGGGAAGGCCAGAGAGAGTTGGGGGGCAGGAGGGAGGGGAGTAAGAGATCAACCGAAGGACTTGTATGCATGCATATAAGCATAACTAATGGACATAAGACACTGGGGGGTAAGGGAGGGTAGGGGTTTGTCAAGGGCGGGGGGGGGGGAAAAAGGATACTTATGTAATACCCTTTGTAATACTTTAAGAGGAAAATAAAAAAAAAATAAATAAATAAAAATAAAAAACATCATTAATTTCACTGCATAATTTTATTTAGGATGTTTCTATGTCTTATTTTGCTTGATCTACTCCAAAATTATGCCTGTTTTCCAAGGATAATTATTAATAAAGCTTGTATTAGTTCTATTTCTAAATAACAAATGGCACAAATTCAGCAACCTAAAAGAACACACCTTTATTATCTAATGGCTTTTGTGGGTGAGGAGTATGGTATCGCTTTACTGTGTCCTGTACCTCAGGGTTTTTCAGGAGGCTGCAAT
Organism: Myotis yumanensis; assembly: GCF_028538775.1. Lineage (NCBI taxonomy): Eukaryota > Metazoa > Chordata > Mammalia > Chiroptera > Vespertilionidae > Myotis > Myotis yumanensis. The sequence goes on from NW_027223757.1 coordinate 95,508,602, forward strand.
CAGGTGCTGCCACCACTGGGATTTGGTTAGGGAAGGATCTGTTTCCAAGCTCATTGATATGGCCACAGGCAGAATTCCAACAGGATGGCTGGCCATTTGATTGGGGGCCTCAATTCCCAGCTGGCTGTTGGACTGAGGCTGCTATGGGATCCTTGCCATGGGGTTTTCCTCAAAATGGCAACTTGCTTTGTCAAGTACAGTAAGGGAGGGATTCTGCTAGTGAGACAGACATCAAAGTCTTTTGTAATTTAAGTGACATCCCTTCAAACTTCAGATAAGAATTCAGTTAATCAGCTGTAGAGGCTGAGATCATTGAGGACCAGGTGAAAATTTGACTTTAAGATAAAATTTTCATAAAATTCTCACATCTTCCTGGTTTCTATTCTTTAGTAGTAACCATTTTAACTATAAAAATATTCTTTTAACTTCAAAAGATGGTCATATATAGACTTAGTGTGTATTCAATTGGAATATGCTATAGAAGAAAAACCTTCTTTTATTATTTTGATCTTCATTATTTTTCCTAAACAGCTAACATCCTATTCTCACTCTCCCACTCATTTCATTGGCTTTGGCATAATTTATTGCCTTCTCTTTTTGACATCTTACTTTTTTTATTGGGACATAAATATATCCATAATGAAATTATTATACTGATGATTACAAAGACAATCAAGGTGATTCCAAGGACAATAGTGATGATTTGATCATTCTTTGGATAATTTTCTGAACATCAAAATGAAATGTATACATGCAGTTAGACTCAGTTTTCATTCTTAGTCTTCTTTCAGCACAGAAGAGCCCCTTGTAGTTTTCTGCTACCATATGGGTAGGATTGAGAATTGTGTATTTGGTCAAACTGTTGTGGAAAATGGCCCAAGAGAAAGACAGTTGGCAGCAGAGTGTAGTATGGTACCTATTTGCTTTGTTTAACAATGGACAAGTTATTTTGATTTTCTGAATTATATAAATCATCCCATTCGATTAAATGCCTTATTGATTGTAATGTGAATATCCCAAGGGTTGTGGTTATACTAGTGTTAGAAACACATTTTCATTTACCTGGGAAGGACAGCACAGTTATCCAAAGGTCAGAGGGCTCTAGACCCAAAACAATAATTTAGATAACATGCCTAAGTTTAATCCAGGTTACCCAAGGGCTCTAGATAATGTGTTTCTGTCAACTCAGTGGTCCCAAGACTCAAAAACTATAATTAATCTTTGTAGATAACTAATCGGCTCAATCTCACTTCTATAACTGCTTTGTGCAAACCAGTGTCCTCATTCCAAACCCTGGTATGTAATCAATACCTTTGTAATTTTTGCCTATATAAGTCTGGTTTTTCTACCATCTTATTACTATGAGATTTGGGGAATGGCCCCTCATAGTCCTGGATTGCAATAAATGTGACTCTTTAATTCAACTTCTTGAGGCATCTTTCTGTGATTCGCAGGGTACATTACAACAAGAGGAATCAGGAAAGGTCCTTTATTACCCAGCACTGCTAGTTCAGGGAACATTGATCCAAAGCCTGAACTGACAATGTGGGGCAGTTTATATATATATATATATATGTATATATATATATATATATTTTCTTGTGGCGGGCTCCTCGGGGTGGGCTTTGCAGCTCTGCCCAAATAATTCAGAATGGGGAAGTAAAATTACTATTTAACTAGACACTGAACTAACTAGGCTGTAAGCCCCCAAATTGCCCCCCTATTTTCCTTCTCAAAACAGCAGAATCATGTGTTTGAACATCAACTACTTTCACAACATTACACTAATTGCTATGGGGAACTTATCAAAACACTAGAGGCCCAGTGCACGGATTCATACACCAGTGGGGTCCCATGGCTGGCCTGTGGGGATCGGGCCGAAACCAACAGACCATCCAACATCCCCCGAGAGGTCCTGGAGTGCAAGAGGGCACTCTGCAAAGTTGCTTTCACTGGGCAGCTCCTGCATAGAGTGTCTGCCCCCAGGTGCTCAGAGCGTTGCACAGCTACCATCCAGTCAGCCGCTCATTTGGTCACTTAGCCTTTTATATATATCGATGCACTTTCTGTGCTCAGAAAGTTTCACTCAAAGTTATAAGATAAGGTTGAGTCTCCAGAAATTTTCTTCCTTAAAGGGTCAGGTGCAGCCACCCAGTAATGGCCAGTAAATGGTTGATTAATTTAGTTTAACCATAGAGAACTGAACTAGGAAAGGGATCTTGCAGAGATCAAGGCTATGCTAAATGTGGAATGGGATACTGTGTCATTCTACATCAATATTCCCACTAGAATTCTAATTATCTCTCATTCTACTTTTTAACTTCTTATACTTTTTTTCTACTTCTTAGTTTCCTACTGTTGTAGTAATATGTAGAAATTGCAGCTAGAGGAAAGCCACATTTTGGGGTCCCGCTAAGCCTGCACCCACTATGCCAGGAATTTTGTGAATAACAGTGTGCCGTGTGCTGATAAGCTTTGTGCCCACTGCAATGTTCAAAGGAGAATAAATTGCGTTTGAATTGCAACTGTAACTATTTGTGTGGCATAATGCCTCCAGCAGCCGTAATTATACTAATATAAGGTTAGAGGAAAATGCCTACTCTTGGTCCTGCCAGCTCAAAGGAGTCTTTTGCTGGCAACTACTTTAAATGTCCAGATACCTGCACAGTTGAAGTTTATCTCAATGTGAAGCAGGAATTTGGGGGAACATAGGCAGGCTTGGGGATTTTTTAGAATTGGGGTCCATGGAGAAACATGGGCTGCAGACTGGGAGAAGGTACATTTTCATAACACAAGCAAGTCAGGTGCAGTTACATCTCCATAAGACAAGGAAGCAGCAACAGGTATATTTCCATAAGACAAGGGAAATGGAAGTAGCCAAGAAAGGTCTATATTTACAAAATAAAGAAGGAGGAAGAAAGCCCAGAAGGTATTAGGAGAACAATGAGGGAGGAGAGCCTCACATGTCCCATGTGAGGTTTGACTTTGGAGATCAGGGGTTGCTATAGTGACCAACTCCAAGGGGAATATTGACCAATCACAGGAGATATCAGGACACAGGAACTTCAGTCTTTATAAGCCACAGGGAAAAGGAACTCAGTGGGACCCTTTTCCCCCTCCCTACTTGGGAGTCATTCTGTGGGACCCTTTTCCCCCTCCCTACTTGGGAGTCTGTTCAGTGGGACTCTTCCCCTTCCCTACGTGGGATTCTGTACTTGTTCTTCAATAAATCTCCATCTTTGCTATACCACTTTCTGTCCATGGATTCATTCTTTGATTCCTGGGGACAAAGAATCCGGGTTCCAGTCCAAAAATTCAGTATCAAAGGGATGCCCTGGATGAATGTCCCTTCTTCCTCTGACACCTACCTCACTTATCTCTGTAATGCATAATTGCAACCTAATGAAACAGATATTTTGGGGGGTTAAACACAGGTTTTAGGAAATTTTAGAAATTAAAGGACCATGGAAGAAACACAGGGGTGCAGAGCAGCAGAAAGTAGATTTCCATAGAATAGGGGAGCAGAAAAGCTGCAACAGGCACATTTCCATAGAATGAGGGAGCTGGGAACAGCAAAGGATCTATATTTACAAAATAAAGGGAAGGAAGCCCTTCATTCAGAAGAAGAAGAAAGCCCAAAGGGAATAAGAAAGCAGTAAGGAAGGAGTGGGGGAAAAACCTCCCATGTCCCATGTGAGGTTCAACATTTGCTCTCATGAGTTACTGAGCTCTTCTGCCCCTAAGCTTGGACTCTTATTGCAGTCTGAATTTTTACTTCCTCCCTGGGAAGTCCCAAAACAGAGGCAGATAATCTACCTAGGAGCCCCACAGTCAGTCAGTCCAAGCAAACAGAGGCAGATAAGAAATAGTGACCAAGCAGAGGGTATCAAGGCACCAGGATCTGCAGCCTTTATAAGGCCACAGAAGAAAGGAACTCAGTGGGACTCTTTCCCCCTCCCCACGTGGGAATCTGTACTTGTTCTTCAATAAATCTCCACCTTTGCTATAGCACCTTCTGTCATGGATTCATTCTTCAACTCCAGCAAAGAATCAGGGTTCCAGTCCAAAAATTCCATATCACTAAGATGTAAACCTTCCATTTCTCTCTCAAATTCTCATTGTCATTCAATTCAGATATTGTTTTCTGAATTAACCTATATTTGCCAATCTCTTGTCTGGCTCTTTATATTACAGAAAGTTAATAAATACCATCAAACATTTTTTCCAAGGGTTTCCATTTATACTAAATGATATTAGAATTTCCTTTAAGCAAACACTACTTACATATACCTTGCCAAATGGATGTTACTTACTTACCCAAGGCCTCTTTTCACCTAGCCTGAGAAGAGAGATCACGCTCCTATAAACCTTGAAGGCTACTCTCAGAATATTTATTGACAGACTGTACTAACAGGTCTACTTCCTTTGGCAATCCAGCCCGTCAAAACATTTTATTCTCATGTTTAGTTTGAATAAATATTGATTTTTAAAAATCAGTTTCCCTGATTATTTCGACATTTCCTCCTTAACACTTTGTTTGTGAAAACTCATTGATGACACACTTCAGAGCTGCTTGTGACTCTTGGATTCTTTTACACATATAACTGACCTTTCCAATGTATTTGGAAAGAACTGTTCACATTAACATAACATAAAATTTGTTCACAATTTGAATTTATTTTCTAAAATCACAGTTAGAACTCCTTTATTTTTAAAAGAAAGTTCTGTATTTCCACATGAATAGTGCCACAACTCCACAAAATATGCTTTAAAATTTTATTAAAAACGTTGGTTGGTTGAAATGGCTTTAAATTTGGTTTAAGATTACTGATTCCAGTGAAGATGAAATAACACAAACTATATTTATCTATATCTCTTATCACCAGAGATAAGAAAAAATTGAGATAAAACCTAAAATCGACACAGATTATTCTCTGAATAAAGTTTCCATCCAAACTGCATATGTATAGTCTGGAAAAAAGGTAAGATGTAAAAAGCAAAATGAAATAAATTATGATAAAGCCAACAGAATGAGTGGGAGAGACAACAAGGGTGAATATAGGCAGAGACTTGGAGACTTCCTGAATTGAGGGAAATGAATTGAGGGCCTAGTTGACCAAGCCATTTATAGAAGAGAAGAAGATGCACAAAGAAAGGACTCCAAAGATCTGCAAAGGGACCACCCTGACTCCTCTAGCAAGTGTTGAACAGCACATGCATGTGAAAAAACTACCTCAGCATGAAAACTAGCTGAAAGTAATAAAAAAAGACTTAAATACCTTGATGATTATACCTAAATAAATGGATGTTTATGGATTAGAATACTCAATTTGTTAGAACATCAAATCTCTCCAAATTGATCTACAGATTCAACATATCAATTGAAATCTCAGCATACTTTTATGTTGTTGAAATTGATATTACTCTAAAATTCACATGAAAATTCAAGACTTTGAATAACCAAAACAAAAAGGAGAACAAGGAAAAAATTAAGAGAGCATTGTTATTGCAATTAAAGATTTATTATAAAGGTACAGTAGTAAAGACAGTGTGGCAGATAAACTTACCTAAGCACATATAGACAACTGGATGTCAACAAAGGTAAAAAGACAGTAGATAGATAAATATGGATATCCATATAAAAATAAAAGCTTTGATCTAAAACTTGAACTGTATACAAATTTAATTACATTTATAGACCTAAATGTCAAACCTGAAATTGTAGGTCTAAAAAAAAAACATAGACAAAATATTGGAGAACATCCACCCTGAATTAACAAATTAGACACAGCTAAGGAGACAATTTTCAATAAGGAAGGGGAGAAGACACCTGGAGAATGTCACTTGCCAGACATAACCCACATGGAACCACCACTATGTCCTGGCACTGAGTGGCACAGTGCCTCTCAGCAGGCTCCCAGATGTCTGCAGGGAGCGCTGGCCAGTGATCTCCTGCACCAGGCCTCCACATCAGCCTGCCAGGACCCAGCGTCCTAGGATCTGGCTCCAGGATCCCTCAGTGAGTGCAAGCCAGGGGGAACCCTGTGCCCCACCCCTGCCCTGGGCCCAGAAACCATACTGCTACCCTGACCTGGAGCCATCCCATACATGCTCCATCCTAAACCCCAGGACCTGATGCCCAGTAGACCCAGAGCAAACCAGAGTGCATCCCACTCTGGGCCACAGGAGAACAAAGACTGTGCAACCCTGAGAAACTGGCACCTGCTCCACCCCAGGCCCATGAAACAGCCCTGCTGGGGTGACCCAGAACAACCCAGTGCATGACCCACTCTGGGCCACAGGAGAGCGCAGACTGTGTGACTCAGAGCAACCCAGTGAGCACCTCACTCTGGACCACAGGAGAGCACAGACTGTGTTGGGGTCCAACCCCAGCAGGTCCAGGGGTCCCCAAAGGTGTGGACGGAGTGGGCGAAGAAGGAATGATACGGAGATAGCGTTCAGTTTATCAGCAGCCTAGCCAGGATCTCTAGCCAGGATCTCCAGCCAAGTTGATTGTCTTGTTACATCTGTATTTATACCAGTTGATTTTAATCCTGTCAATTTCTAATCCAAAGGTTAGGGCATTTCTTATCTCCATTCCAGCGAGTAAAGATTATGTAGCTTAAGGGTGATAGTTCGTAGTTAAAGTGATTAACTACCCGCCTGGCACTTAGTTAAGGGGTTTTATTCCCTCCCTAACTTCAGGGAAAAATCCCTACCTGGGAAACAACCTTTCTCGGACAGGTGACCTTGGTTAAAACACATAGTGCCAAGAAGGTGAGAAAACATATTAAGAACAGTATGCCATATATGCCAGGTCCCTTGAAACATATGCTGTGCAGATGTTTCTTCCCTGCAGTGACTGTGTCAAGCAGCAAGGATGGACTGGCTTCTGGCAAGACTGTGTGACCTAGAGAAACTTACCTTCACTCCACACTGGGGAGGGGCAAACTGGAGAAACCCAGCATGTGCCTCACTCTGGGCTACTAGAAAACCAGGACTCTGAGACCCAGAGCAACCTGCAACCACTCTACCTTTAGCCAAGGGACTGGCTGCTGGAGCAACCTGGAGTAACCCAGCCTGTGGACCATCGCGAGCCACAGTAGAGCTCTGACTCTACAACCCAGAGCAACCAGCACCCCCTTCACCCTTGTCTCTGAGACAATACTGAAGTGGCTACCTAGAGCAACCCAACATGCAACCCACTCCAGGCAACAAGAAAGTGCTGCAGGGGCAGCCTGGAGAAAACCAGTGTGCCAAGCCAGGGGGCAAAGGACTGTGCAAAAAGTGCGCTGCCAGAGGAACCTAGGGTGCCACCTGGCCTCTGGATCTGGGGCGTCACAGAAAATTGCATGCCAGAGGGTTTTGGGTCCTCACAGGGAGTCATACATTAGAGGAACTGTGCATGCTCTCCCACCACAGCGAGGATCTGAAACAGACAACTGAGGGACCAAGCAACTGAGGGAGAAGGGGATACAACTCAGAGCAGAGAAAATAAGGTGTGAAACTCAAGGTAGACGAAGCCTCTGGGATCATGATTTCTGACCCTTGATAGGGTCTTTAACCTCTCAAACCACAAGCAGAGTACCCAGGGCCAGAAAGAGACAGCAAAAATAGGGAGACAAGGAAACAAAACCCCAAGGAAAGAGAAGGAGGAATCACCAGAAGAGTCAGAAAATGAAATGGAGGCATGCAATATGTCAGAAAAAGAATTCAGGGTAAGGGTCATACAGTCCCTAACTGGGTGGATGAGAAAGTCAATAACTTATCTATAAGAATAAAAGTGTAATATACTAATTAGATGAGACAGCTGAACAACTTTCTGGACGTCCTTCTGGATGACCTTCTGGACAAAGCCAGGGCTGTGAGGGCTGAGGCAAGCCTCAGAGCTGTGTGGGCCAAGACTCTTGCACGAATATCATGCATATGGCTTCTAGTGTAAGAATAAAGAGGAAATGAAGAATAATATAGTGACAATAAAAAAATAATGGAAGGTTTCAACAGTAGACTAGAAGAAGCAAAGTACTGATAGTGAGTTAGAAGACAGGGCAGAAAAACACCAAATCTAAACAGCAATTGAAGAAAAAAATTAAAAAGCAGGAGGAGACCTTAAGGGAGCTTTGGGACAAGATGAAATGAAGTAACATATGTATAATAGGGGTGCCAGAAGGACAAGAAGAGGAACAAGAATTAGAAAACCTGCCCTAACCAGTTTGGCTTCATGGATAGAGCATTGGCCTGCAGACTCAAGGGTCCCAGGTTCGATTCTGGTCAAGGGTATGTACTTTGGTTGCGGGCACATCCCCAGTAGGAGGTGTGCAGGAGGCAGCTGATCAATGTTTCTCTCTCATCAATGTTTCTAACTCTCTATCCCTCTCCCTCCCTCTCTGTAAATAATCAGTAAAATATATTTTTTTAAAAAGAATTAGAAAACCTATTTGAAGAAATAATGACAGAAAATTTCCCTGATTTGGGGAACAAAAATGTCACACAAGCAGAGAGAGTCCCAAACATGATGAACCCAAAAAGGCCCACACTAAGTCACTTCGTAAATACAATGACAAATGTTAATGACAAAAAGAGAATCTTAAAGGCTAAGAGAGAGAGAGACAGAGAGTTACCTACAGGGGATCTCTCATTAGATTATCAAATGATTTCTCAACAGAAACAGATCAGGCCAGAAGGGAAGGGAATGAAGTATACAAGGTTATACAAAGCAAGGGTCTGAATACAAGAATACTCTATCCAGCAAGGCTATCATTAAATATTGAAGGGAAAATCAGGAGCTTCACAGACAAAAAAAAGGCTAAGGGAGTTTATCACTACCAGGTCAGCAATGCTAGAAATGCTAAAGGGACTGTTGTAAAAAGAAGAAATAGAAAGGGAAGAAGGAACACAGGCATAAAGAATAAAAATGGCTACAAACAAGTACTTATCAATAATAACCTTAAATGTAAATGGATTAAATGTGCCAATCAAAAGACAGTGGGTGGCTGAATGGATAAAAAAACATGACCCATATATATGCTGTCTACAAGAGACTCACCTCAGAACAAGGGACTCACTCAGACTGAAAGTGAAGAGATGGAAAAAACATTTTTTAGGCAAATGTAAATGAAAAATAAGCTGGGGTAGCAATACTTATATCTGACAAAATATATCTCAAATTGAAGGCTATAATAAGAGATAAGGAAGGCCACTTCATAATACTAAAAAAATGGAAACAATAAGAGGCTATAACTCTGGAAAACATATATGAACCTATACAGGAGCACCCAAGTATATAAATAATTTCTGGAAGATATCAATGGAGAGATCAATAGCAATAAAATCATAGTCAGAGACTTTATTACCCCATTGATATCACTAGATAAATCCCCTATAGAAAAAATCAACAAAAAATCCCCACAGCAATCCTAAATGATTCACTAGATCACATGGAATTAATTGACATCTTCAGAACATTTCACCCCACAATTACAGAATATACATTCTTCTAAAGTGCACATGGGACATTTTCAAAGATAGACCACATACTGGGACACAGGTGAAGTCTCTTCAAATTCAAGAAGATTGAAATCATATCAAGAATCTTCTCAGATCACAATGGCATAATATTAGAAATCAGCCACAATAAAACCAAAAAAAAAAAAATCAAACACTTGGAGATTAAATAGCATATAATTAAACCATGATTGGGTTACAAAAAAGATCAAAGAAGAAACACAAAACATCCTGGAAACAAATGACAATGAAAACACAACAATCCAAAATCTATGGGAAAATGTAAAAGTAGTCTGGGAGGGAAGCTCATAGCATTACAGGCCTAAATAAAAAACATGCAAAACTGGTAATAAATTATCTAACTCTACAACTAAAAGTATTAGAAAGAGAGCAACAAAAAAACCCAGAGCAAACAGAATAAAGGAAATAATAAAGATCAGAGTGGAAATAAATGACATGGAGACCAAAAATTAATACAAAAGATCAATAGAACCAAGAGATGATTCTTTGAAACGATGAAGAAGATTGATGAACCTTTAGCCAAACTCACCAAGAAGCAAAGAGGGAGGAACCAAATGAACAAATTCAGAAAACAAAGAGGCAAAGTAACAACACACCTCCAGACATACAAAGCATTGTAAAAAAAAAAAATACTATGAACAACTCTATTTGAAAAAACTGGAAAACCTAGTAGGAATGGACATATTCCTAAAAAATGCAGTCTTACAAAACTCAATCAGGAAGAATCAAAATATCTGAAAAGCCTGATAACTATGGAGGAAATTGAAGGAGTAATCAAAAAACTTCCAGCAAACAAAAGCCCTGGTCTGGACAGCTTCACAGGGGAGTTTTACCAAACAGTCAAAGAAGAACTAAAACCTACCCTCTTCACACTATTCCAAAAAATGCAAGCGGAAGGGACACTTCCAAGCTCTTTCTATAAAGCCAGAATGACCCTAATCCCCAAATCAGATAAATACACTACAAAGAAAGAGCATTGCAGGCCAGTATCCTGATGAATATAGATTATGAAATCCTCAATAAAATTCTAGCAAATTGGATCCAGCAGTATATTTAGAAGATGAATTAGCATGACCTAGTAGGATTTATTCTGGGGATTCAAGGCTGGTACAATATTTGCAAATCAATAAACATGATACATCACATAAACTAATTGAGAGACAAAAATAAAATAATCATATCAATAGATGCAGAAAAACATTTGACAAAATTCAACACCCATTTTTGATAAAAACACTCAGCATACTGGGGATAGAGGAATCTTACCTCAAATCAATAAAAGACAGATATGACAAATCTACAGTGAACATCATACTCAATGGAGCAAAACAAAATAATTTCACCTAAGAAGAGGAAGCAGACAGGAATATCACCACTCTTATTTAATACTAGAGGCACAGTGTGTGCATTGCTAGGGTCCCTAGCAGCTGCTGGCTGCTGGTCAGGTACTCCCTGACTTCCCCCAGCTGCCTGTCAGCACCAGGGACTCACTCCCTTCCCCCAGAAGAACTCCTAGAAGAACTCTGGTGGAGGGGGCAATTTGCATACTATGCTTTTATTATATAGGACTAGAGGTCTGGTGCATGAAATTCGTTCATGGGGAGGTCCTTCATCCCGGCCTTCACCTTCTCTAATCTGGGACTCCTGCAGGATAGAGCCTAAACTGTCAGTCAGACATCCCTCTCGCAATCTGGGAAAGCTGGCTCCTAACCACTCACCTGCCTGCGTGCCTGATCGCCCCTAAACACTTCTGCCTGTTGGCCTGATTGCCCCTAACCACCTCTGCCTGACAGCCTGATCACTCACTAACTGCTCCCCTACTGGCCTGACTGCCCCTAAGTGCCCTCTCCTGATGGCCTGATCATCCCCTAACTGCCCTCCCCTGCTGGCCTGATCTCCCCTAACTGCCTCTGCTCAGCACCTGCCACCATGGCTTTGTCTGGAAGGACCTTTGGAAGATGTCCAGTAGATGTCCAGTCTAATTAGCATATTAATCTTTTATTAGTATAGATAAGTCTGGAAGTACTAGCCACTGAGAAGAAGAAAACAAAAGTATCCAAATTGCAAATGAGGCAGTAAAACTCAAATTATTCACAGATGACATGATATTGTACATAGAAAACCCTAAAGACACCACGAAAAAAACTACTAGATTTAATAAATGAATTCAGCAATGTAGCAGGATAAAAAATTAACTCCCAGAAATCTATGGCATTTTTATACAACCATAATGTACTCTCAGAAAGAGAAACTAAAAGACAATCCCATTTACTGTTGACATACCAACAAAAAATAAGATACTCAAGAATAAGATTAACCAAGGAGATAAAAGAACTCTACATGGAAAACTACAAGACTTTGAAAAAAAGAGAAAGAGGGAAACATAAGCAAGTAGAAGAATATTCTGTGTTTGAATGTTTAATGGAACCTTGCTGAAGGAAAAAATGGTGGCCAAATAGGCAGATGTGTCCTGCTCTTTGGCCTGAAGGAGATAAAATTGAATAACATCCACCTGGAATTGGTAAATTGGACACAGCTGGCGAGACAATTCACATCTGGAATGGCAGAGGACATCTGGAGAACAGTAGGATCAGGTATCTGTGCTGGCAAAAAAGTGCAACTACTTTGCTGAGAGTGTCAGAAGGAAGATGCACTGCACCAAGTCCACATCTCTTGGGGACAGACATAACATCTGACTGTGGACAGGAATTCCACAGGGCTGCTCATGGCTGGGGAATCTAGATCTAAGTTCACAGCTGCAAGGGGCTGTGCCCTCAAAAGCGGTCTGACAGGGTGCTGGTGCCAGGGGCAGAGAAACTTGCAGTCATGTGGTTGTTTTGCCTCTGTTTTGTCTTTGTGCTAAACTCAGTTCATAGGATCTTTCAATTACAAACACTCATCCGAGGCTGTAGTGCAGATAGAGGTGCAGATTTGGGGAGTCTAGGGGGAGGCCTTGGAGGACAGCAGGACAGGGAGAGGTGACCAGGAATCCCGCACTGAGACATTCCTGACTCTCCAAACTTAAGCAGCCATTATTCTCCTGAAGAGCCAGCCCCTCCCAGAAGCCTCAAGGCAGCTAATATAGCCACACTTAGCCTTCACCTTGAGCTTTACAAAGGAAAGAAAGACTGAAAATCCCCAAAGAGCCCTCAGGGACTGGGGTAAAAAGGGGCCTTTCAGTACCAGAAAGTAATGCAATACCACCTCCATCTAAAGCCCTGTCAGAAACAGAAATTTGAGTGATTAAGATTGACAGTAGGCAGATAGGCAAAGCTGGCAGATTTGCCCTGCTGGCTTGCAGCCAAAGCTGTGGAGATAGACACAAACAGAAGAGCAGTGGATCACTTGGGACTTCAACACAGTGCTGACCACCTATCAGGAAACTAAGAAGTAGCAGAAAGAACAGAAGAGTGATGCTTAAACCAATCACCTTAGGGCATCAAAACTCAGCTGAAGTGAATGACACTTCAATGTTTATATAAAATTATTTTCCTGTATTTTTTAAATCTTTTATTTTATGTATTATGTTTTCTTTATTCTATTTTTATGTAGTTATTTTATTTTATCTTATTTTTTCTTTTCCCCCCACACTTTTCTTGCTCATTCTATTTTCTCTTCTCCTGTCCATGCCTTAGTTTTTCTCTTTAGTTAAAATTTATCTTCTTTATCTGCTTTAGTGACATTTTATTATTATTGTAGTCATTGTTGACTTACTTGTATATCTAATTTCCTCTCCCCTGTTCCAAGTCCATGCACTCTTCACTTTTCTCTTTCTTTGCTAGTCAATTTTTTATGGGTTTGTTTTTCCTGTCCTCTCTTGCTCTCTTCTTCTGCTAATTGTTTAGTTTCACTCACTAAACTCAAACCTATCTGTTCTTTTCTCTATTTTCCTTTTCCAAAAATGAATGAATAAATAAATAGATAAAATAAACATTATTTGATTTATTTATTTATGTTTATTTTCTTATCCACTCACTCTCTTTCTACCTCCTCTATAATGAACCATGGTCATTCCCTGATTCATTCAATTCTTTAAACTTACTTTCTATATATAAGCTCTGCTTCTACAGATTCTGTCCCCCCCATTTTTCTGGATGTTTATTGTTTGCATTTATTGTATTATTTGTTTATTTTGTGGTGTTTTCTCCTCATATATTTTTCTTTTTTTTCTTTTCTGTCTTATCTTTTTTTCTTTTCTCTCTCCTAATTCTCTTTTCTCTGGTGGTCACTTTTATTAGGGTTATTGATGTCATGAGTACATTTGTGTTTTGTTCCCTTTGTGTTGTGCCTTGTCAAGTTGTATTTTGTCCTGTTCAGTAAACATAGTAGAGCTCGAGCCACATAACCTGACACCCTGAGAGGACACTCCATGTAATACCACTCAAGACCCAGCTACACCAAGATAACCCAAATATCCCAAGTAGGTCATGCCTAGAATACCCAGAACAGAAGACTTGAGAGATTGCACCACTGGGTCCCCTAAAACATCTAGTATATCAGACAAACTCAAAAAATCAGGGTGGCATTGCAGTTTGATCTAACACAAAGAAACAATCACAAAGGAACAGCAGAAATGGGGAGACAAAAAACAACCCCCATTGGAAAGAAAGAAGAACTCACCAGAAAGGGAAATAAACAAAACAGAGGCAAGCAATTTGTCAGAGAAAGAATTCAGAGCAATGGTTATAAGGATGATGAAAATGATGGAAGAAAAAATCAACAATCTGTGTAAGAACTAAGAAATAATAAAGAATCAAGAGGAAATGAAGAATGACACAGCAGCAATAAAGAACACAATGGAAAGTTTCAACAGTAACCTAGAAGAAGCTGACTGCATCAGAGAGTTAGAAGACAAGATAGTGAAAAACACCCAAGTAGAGCAGCAACTGGAAAAAAAAAAAATTGAAAAGTGGGAGGAGAGCCTAAGGGAGCTTTGGGACAACACAAAACAAAACAACATCTGCATAATGGGGTGCCAGAAGTAGAGGAAACTGACCAGAATAAAAACCTGTTTGAAGAAATAATGACAGAAAACTTCCCTGACTTTGGGAAGAAAAAGGTCACACAAGTCCAAATAGTACAGAGAGTCTCAAATATGATGAACTCAATAAGACTGACACCAACACACATCATGATTAAATGGGCAAATGTCAATGACAAAGAAAGAATCTTAAAGGCTGCCAGAGAGAGGCAGAAATTACTTGCAAGAGATCTTCCATTAGACAATTAACTGATTTCTCAACAGAAATACATCAGGCCAGATGGGAAGAGAATGAAGTATACAAAGTGATGCAAAGCAAGACACTGAATCCAAGAATACTCTATCCAGCAAGGCTATCATTCAAAATTGAAGGTGACATTAGGAGCTTCACAGACAAAAAAGCACTAAGGGAGTTTATTATCACCAAGTCAGCAATGCCAAGAATGCTAAAGGGGCTGTTGTAAAAAGAAGAAATAGAAAGGGAAGAAGGAACACAGGCATAAAGAATAAAAATGGCTACAAACAAGTACATATCAATAATAACCTTAAATGTAAATGGATTAAATGCTCCAGTCAAAAGACATCAGGTGGGTGAATGGATAAGAAAATATGACCCATATATATGCTGTCTACAAGAGACTCACCTCAAAACAGGGGACTCACACAGACTGAAAGTGAAGGGATGGCAAAAAAATTTTTACAGGCAAATGAAAAAAAAAGCTGGGGTAGCAATACTTATATCTGACAAAATAGACCTCAAATTGAAGGTCATAACAAGAGATAAGGAAGGCCACTTCATAATACTAAAGAAATCAATACAACAAGAGAATATAACTCTGGTAAACATATATGCACCCAATGCAGGAGGACCCAAATACATAAAAAAAAAAAAAAGCTTCAGGAAATATCAATACAGAGATTGACAGCATTAAAGTCATAGTAGAGGTCTCAATACCCCATTTACACCACTGGATAAATCCTCTAAATAAAAAATCAACAACAACAACAACAACAAAAAACAAACAGCAATCCTAAATGACTCACCAGATCACATGGAATTAATTGACAGCTTTAGAACACTTCACCCAAAAGCTACAGAATATACATTCTTCTCAAGTGCATATGGGACATTTTCAAATATAAACCACATATTGGGACACAGGCCGAGTCTCTCCAAACTCAAGATTGAAATCATCTAAAAAATCTTTTCAGATCCCAATGGCATAAAATTAGAGATCAACTACAATAAAAAACAATGAAAAAATCAAGCACTTAGAGGCTAAATAGTATGCTACTAAACAAAGATTGCGTTATCAAAGAAATCAAAGAAGAAATAAAAAGCATCCTAGAAACAAATGACAATCCAAACTCAACAATCCAAAATCTATGGGATACTGTGAAAGCAGTTCTGAGAGGGAAGTTCATAGCTCTATAGGCCTACTTCAAAAAACAAGAAAAAATGGTAATAATTATGTAACCCTACAACTTGAAGAATAAGAAAGAGAACAAGAAGAAAAGCCCAGAGTAAGCGGGAGGAAGGAAATAATAAAGATTAGAGTGGAAATAAATGACATAGAAACCAATAATAATAATAATAAAAATGATCAATAAAACCAAGAGCTGCTTCTTTGAAGAGATAAGCAAGATTGATGAACCTCTAGCCAGACTCACCAGGAAACAAAGAGAGAGGACACAAATAAACAAAATCAGAGATAAAGAATTGAACTAAGAACTGGCTCCACAGTCATACAAAGGATTGTAAAAAATACTATGAATAACTCTATTCTAACAAACAGGACAACCTAGAGGAAATGGACATATTTCTAGAAGAATACAATTTTCCAAAACTCAATCAGGAAGAATTAAAAAACCTGAATAGGCTGGTAACTACTCATGAAATGGAGCAACAATCAAAAAACTTCCAGCAAACGAAAGCCCTGGTTAGGATGGTTTCACAAGGGAGATTTACTAAACATTTAAAGAAGAACTAAAAAATACCCTTCTTATACTATTCTATAAAATTCAAGAGGAAGGCACACTTCCAAGCTCTTTCTATGAAGCCAGGAGTACTCCAATCACAAAACCAGATAGAATCGCTACAAAGAAAGAGAATTACAGGCCAATATCCCTGATAAACATAGATGCTAAAATCCCCAACAAAATTTTAGCAAATTAGATTTAGCATTACATTAGACAGATCATACTCCATGACCAAGTGGGATTTATTCTGGGGATTCAAAGCTGGTATAATATCTGCAAATTAATAAACATTATACATCACATAAACAAATTGAGAGACAAAAATCACATAATCATTTCAATTGATATAGAAAAAGCATTTGACAAAAATCTAACACCATTTATTGATAAAAACTCTCAGCAAAGTGGGAATAGAGAAATTATACCTCAACATAATAAAAGACTAAAGCCAACATCATACTCAATGGGCAAAACTGAAACCATTTCCCCTAAGAACAGGAACAAGACAGGAATGCCCACTTTTACTACTCCTATTGAATAGAGTACTGGAAGTGCTAGCCAAGAAGAAGAAATAGAAGGCATCCATATTGAAAAAGAAGTAAAACTGTCATTATTTGCAGATGATATGATATTGTACATAGAAAACCCTAAAGACTCTACGAAAAAACTATTAGACTTAATAAATGTGTTCAGCAATATAACAGGATATGAGATTAACAGCCAGAAATCTGTGGTCTTTTTATACACCAACTAGAGGCCAGGTGCATGAAATTTGTGCACAGAGTGGTGGTGTCCCTTAGTTAGGCCTGCACCCTCTCCAATCCGGGACCCCTCAGGGAATTTCTGACTGCCAGTTTAGGCCCAATCCCACACGGACACCCGGCAGTCGAATATCCCTCTCGCAATCTGGGACTGCTGGCTCCTAACCGCTCACCTGCCTGCCTGTCTGATTGCCCCTAATCACTCTGCCTGCCTGCCTGATGCCAGTAACTGCTCTCCCACCTGCCTGATTGCCCTTAATCACTCTCCTCTGCTAGACTGATTGCCCCTAACTGCCTCTGCCTTGGCCTTAACCACCATGGCTTTGTCCAGAAGGACGTCTGAAAGGATGTCTAGAAGAAATCTGGTCTAATTAGCATATTACCCTTTTATTAGTATAGATAATGAACTCACAGAAAGAATAAGTAAAAAACAATCCCATTTACTATTGCACCAAAAAAACTAAGATACCGAGGAATAAACTTAACTAAGGAGGTAAAAGTCCTGTACTCTAAAACCTACAGGATGTTGAAAAAAGAGATAGAGGAAGGCATAACCAAACAGAAGAATATACCATGTTGATGGCTTGGTAGAATCAATACCATTAAAATGCCCATACTACCCAAAGCAATCTATAGATTCAATGCAATCTCTACTAAAACACCAATGGCATATTTCACAGAATTAGAATCAACTTTCCAAGCATTCATATGGAATAAACAAAGAAACCGAATAGCTGCAGCAATTCTGAGAAAGAAGAACAAAGTTGCAGGGATCACAATACCAGATATCCAGCTATATAAAAAAGCCACTGTTCTCAGAACTGCCTGGTACTGGCATAAGAACAGACATATTGACCAATGGAACAAAACAGAGAACTCAGAGATTGGCCCAAGCCATTATGCTAAATTAATATTTGACAAAGGAGACAAAAGCATACAGTGGAGTCAAGACAATCTCTTCAACATATGGTGTTGGAAAATTGGACAGATACATGCAAAAAAATGAAACTAGACCAACTACTTACACCATACACAAAAATAAACTCAAAGTGGATAAAGGACTTAAATGTAAGATGGGAAAACCACAAAAATCTTAGAAGAGTGCATAGGCAGCAAAATATTAGACATGTCATAGCAATATCTTTACTGATATACCATAAATTCTAGGGCAATGGAAACTTAAGAGAAAATATACGACTGGGACTACATCAAAATAAAAAGCTTCGGCACAGCAAAAGAAACCATCAACAAAACAACAAGAAAGCCCACTGCATGGGAGAACAATGTTATCACCGATAGGGGTTTAATCTCCAAAATTCATAGGGAACTCATACAATTTAACAAAAGAAAGATAAACAATCAAATCAAAGAATGGGCAAAGGACCTAAATAGACACATTTCAAAAGAGGACATTCAGAAAGCCAAGAGCCATATGCAAACATGCTCAAAGTCACTAATCATCCGAGAGATGCAAATCGTTAACCACAATGAGCTACCATCTTACACTTGTCAGATGGCTATCATCAACAAATCAACAAACGACAAGTGCTGGCATGGATGCGGAGAAAAAGGAACCCTCGTGCACTGCTAGTGGGAATGCAGACTGGTGCAGCCTCTGTGGAGAACAGTATAGAGTTTCCTCAATAAGTTAAAAATAAAACTTCCATTTGACTCAGTGATCCCACTTCTAGGAATATATCCCAAGAAAACAGAAGCACAAATCAGAAAGGATACATACACCCCTATGTTCATAGTAGTTCAGTTTACAATAGCTAAGATTTGGAAACAACCTAAGTGCCCTTCAGGTGATGAGTGGATTAGAAAACTGTGGTATATCTACACAATGGAATATTACACTCTTGTAAAAAAGGAGGAACCTTTACCATTTGCAACAGCAGGGATGGACCTGGAGAGCATTATGCTAAGCAAAATAAGCTAGTTGGAGAAAGATAAACATCACATGATCTCACTCATTTGTGGAATATAATGAACAACATAAACTGATGAACAAAATAGATCCAGAGACAGAGAAACATCAAACAGATTGTCCAACCTCAGAGAGAAGGCAGAGGAAAGGAAGCGGTATGAGATCAACCAAAAGACTTGTATGCATGCATATAAGCATAACCCATCGGCATAGACAATAGGGGGGTGAAGGCATTTGCTGGGGAGTAGGAACAGCTGTGGATAGGTCAATGGGAAGGGGGAAAGGAGATATCTTTAATACTGTAACAATAAAGAATTTAAAAAAAAGAAAAATAGGGTCATAAGATGTTGGCTGGCAGGACAGAGGTGAGGGATAGGAAGTGAGTGAGTGAGGGGATGAATGGAGAGTGTGTGGATGTGTGTGGTGTGTGAGTGAGTGAGGGACAGTTAAATCCGGCAGGAGTAGCAGAGGCTGACAGACCAGGCTCTCTGGGACACAGAGGGACTACCACTGCTGCAGCACTCCCCAGACAGCGGGACCCAGGCACGGAGCCCATGCCATCTTAAAGGGGAGAGCAGCATCTTCTAGGAACTCAGCAGCACCACCACCCAGACAGGCCTTGGACACTGCCCGTGACCCGGCAGCCACTCTGACAAAAATCCTGCAACCACACCAGCAGACTCTGTGACTCTGTGCCAAAGGAGCAACAAGCCGCCGGCAGCAGTAAGTGCAGTCTTCCCCTCCCCAGTGGCAGACCTCCCACATTGGGTGTGCTCATGTTCACTGGTGTCCAGGGCGCAGGTCTCCCAGGCACACCACTCCATAGACTCCTCTTAGGAGTCACTGGGAGACTAAGCTGGGTGTGATTTTGTACAGACACAGGCTCACTGCCACCCAGTAGAAATTCTGAATTCCCTCTGCCTGAATAACTGCCCCCACACACCCAGCTGCGCAACTTAAGCACCAGGGCCCTTCAGCACCAGGTCCCCTCAGATTGCATCAGAGCTCAGCACCGGAGAACTGCACTGCCACAGTTGCTCACTCCCCCTCAGCCCATCTATCCGCAGGGCACTTTAGGGAAGCCATGGTGAGCCTCTGCTGGGTCCAATCTTGGACTAATAAGGACGCACTCCCCTGGGCAGTAGACATTCGGAATTCACCCATCCTGGATACCTGCCCAAAGCGTGCCAGGGCCCTTCAGAGTGCTTCAGTGCACCTGCGCTAGCAAACTCACTGCGGGTGCTCCTGTGTGCCTCTACGGGGGAACGCGAGCCTATCCACCACAAGCGCACCAGCAAAATCTGAGTTTCCCCACCCCACAGCTGCAGAACTCTGGATACTACAGGTGCATGCTTTTCCAGCGTGCAGGTGTCCCAAGACCACCGCTCCACAGGCAGCCCTGGGGCCCCGCTGCGAGCCCTGCTGGTCATGCACTTAAACAAACAGAGGTGCACTGCTGGGCTGTAGAAATGTTGAATTCCTTCTTCTGGGATACCTGCCCACAGACACTGCAATCCAGTGGCTTCAGTGCCAGGGTCCTTCAGAGTGTGTCAGTACACCCTGCTGGCAAACACACCACAGGTGCCTCTGTGAGCTGCTGCTGGAATCGCGTGTATCCAACCACAGAGGTAGCAGCAAAAGCTGAGTCTACCCACCCCACAATGACAGAACTCTGGACACCACAGTCACACTTTGCCAGAATGCAGGCTTTCTGAGCCCCACCACCCCAATAAACGGTTCCTGGGTACCACTGTGAGTCCCTGCGGGGCACACATGATTTCAATCAAGGGCATAAGACAGCAAAAATTGGAACACCCCCTCCACAGCTGCTGACTTCTGGACACCTCAGTTGCACCTTTCCAGCTCACAGGCCTACATCAGGAGAACCCACATAGCCCAAGTAGGGAGCTACACTAGACTACCAAACCCAGGAGACCTGAGAGGTCACACCAGTAGCACCACACCCTAAAGAAAATGGGTAGCAAAGCAATCGGAACTACAATTAAAACATCACAGCAAAAGATGGCAAGACAAAAAAGCAACCAACAAAGGAAAGAAAAAGAGGAGTCACCAGAAAGGGAGTTAAATGAAATTGAGGCTACTAACTTATCAGAGAAAGAATTCAGAGTAATGGTTATAAGGATGCTTAAATGGCTGGATGACAAATGCACACAACTCAATGAGAATTATAAGGAGCTGAATGAGAATGTCACCAACATGAAAAGGAACCAAGAGGAAATGAAGAATGACATAGCTGCAATAAAGAACACAATGGAAGGCTTAAACAGCAGACTAGAAGAGGCTGAGGGCCGCATCAGCGAATTTGAAGACAAGGTAGGAAAAAACACACAAACACAGGAGCAACTGGAAAAAAAAACTTAAAAAGCAAGAGGAGAGCCTAAGGGAGCTTTGGGACAATGCAAAATGAAACAACATTCACTTAATAGGGATACCAGAAGGAGAGGAGGAGAAGCAAGGAATAGAAAACCTGTTTGAAGAAATACTGACAGAAAACTTCCCTGATACTGGCAAGAAAAAAACTACACAAGTCCAAGAAGCACATAGAGTGCCAAACAAGATGAATCCCAAAAGACCAACACCAAGACACATCATAATTAAATTGGCAAACACCAACGACAAAGTGAGAATCTTAAAGGCTGCCAGAGAGAGATGGAAAGTTACCTACAGGGGATCTCCTATTAGAATATAAGCTGACTTCTCAACAGAAACAGACCAGGCAAGAAGGGAATGGAATGAAATATACAAAGTGATGCAAAGCAAGGGAATGAATCCAAGAATACTATACCCAGCAAGGCTATCATTCAAAATTGAAGGTGGAATCAGGAGCTTCAGAGACAAAAAAGGGCTAAGAGAGTTTATTACCACCAAACCAGCAATGCAAGAAATGCTAAAGGGACTGCTGTAAAAAGAAGAAACAGAAAGACAAGAAGAAACACAAACATTAAGAATAAAAATGACCACAAACAAGTACTTTTCAATAATAACATTAAATGTAAATGGACTAAATGCTCCAATCAAAAGACACAGGGTAGCTGAATGGATAAGAAAACATGACCCATATATTTGCTGTCTGCAAGAGACCCACTTCAGAACAAAGGATTCACACAGACTGAGAGTGAAGGGATGGAAAAAAAAATTTTCAGGCAAATGGAAATGAGAAAAAAGCTGGGGTTATGATACTTATATCTGACAAAATAGACCTCAAAGTAAAGGCCATAACAAGAGATAAGGAAGGCCACTACATAATACTAAAGGGAGCAATTCAACAAGAAGATATAACTCTGGTAAACATATATGCACCCAATACAGGAGCACCCAAATAAATAAAACAGCTTCTGGAAGATATCAAGGAAGAGATCAATGGCAATACAGTCATAGTAGGGGACTACGGCATTTTTATATGCCAACAGTGAACATACAGAAAGAGAAATTAAAAAAACAATCCCATTTACCATTGCACCAAAAAAAAATTAAGATACCTAGGAATAAACTTAACCAAGGAGGTAAAAGACCTCTACCCAGAAAACTACAGGACATTGAAAAAAGAGAAAGAGGAAGACATAAACAGATGGAAGAACATACCGTGTTCATGGATTGGTAGAATCAACATCATCAAAATGTCCATACTACTCAAAGCAATCTATAGATTCAATGCACTCCCCATTAAAATACCAACAGCATATTTCACAGATCTGGACAGAATGCTCCAAAAATTCATCTGGAATTAAAAAAAAAACAAAAACCCGAATAGCTGCTGTGATCCTGAGAAAGAAGAACAAAGTAGGAGGGATCTCAATACCAGATATCAAGCTGTATTATAAAGCCATTGTTTTCAAAACTGCCTGGTACTGGCACAAGAACAGACATATAGACCAATGGAATAGAATAGAGAACCCAGAAATCGACCCAAACCACTATGCTCAATTAATATTTGACAAAGGAAGCAAGAACATACAATGGAGTCAAGACAGTCTCTTCAATAAATGGTGCTGGGAAATGTGGTCAGATACATGCAAAAAAAATGAAACTAGGCCACCAAATTACACCATACACAAAAATAAATTCAAAATGAATAAAGGACTTAAACGTAAGACGGGAAACCATAAGATTATTAGAGGAATCCACAGGTAGGAAAATCTCAGATATATGCCAAAGGAATTTCTTCACTGACACAGCTCCTAGGACAATGGAAACTAAAGGGAAAATAAACAAATGGGACTATATCAAAATAAAAAGCTTCTGCACAGCAAAAGAAACCATCAACAAAACAACAAGAAAACCCACTGCATGGGAGAACATATTTGTCAATGATATCTCTGATAAAGGTTTAATCTCCAACATTTATAGGGAACTCATACAACTTAACTAAAAGAAGATAAACAACCCAATCAAAAAATGGGCAATGGACCTAAATAGACACTTTTTGAGAGAAGACATATATAAGGCTGAGAGACATATGAGAACATGCTCAAAGTCACTAATCATCCGAGAGATGCAAATCAAAACGACAATGAGGTACCATCTGACACCTGTCAGACTGGCTATCATCAACAAATCAACAAATGGCAAGTGCTGGCGAGGATGTGGAGAAAGAGGAACCCTCGTTCACTGCTGGTGGGAATGCAAACTGGTGCAGACATTGTGGAGAACAGTATGGAGTTTCCTCAAAAAACTAAAAATGGAACTTCCATTTGACCCAGTGATCCCACTTCTAGGAATATATCCCAAGAAACTGGAAACACCAATCAGAAAGGATATATGCATCCCTATGTTCAGAACAACACAATTTACAATAGCTATGATTTGGAATCAACCTAAGTGCCCATCTGCAGATGAATGGATAAAAAACTTTAGCACATCTACACAATGGAATACTATGCTGCTGTAAAAAGGAAGGAACTCCTACCATTTGCAACAGCATGGATGGAACTGGAGAGCATTATGCTAAGTGAAATAAGTCAGTCAGAGAAAAATAAATATCACATGCTCTCACTCATTTGCAGATTATAATGAACAACATAAACCGATGAACAAAAACAGATGTAGAGACAGAGAAGCATCAATCAGATGCTCAAAACTCGGAGGGAAAGCAGGGGAGGGTAGGGGTGAAGGGGAAAGATCAACCAAAGGACTTGTATGCATGCATATAAGCATAAGTGATGGATGTGGACAACAGGGGGTGATGGTGAGGGCAGGATTGGGGGGATGAGGAGACATTGGGGGGATAAGGACACAGTTGTAATATCTTATTCAATAAAGGGGAAAAAAGAAAAAAAGAAAAATAAAGAATATACTGTGTTCATGGATCGGTAGAATAAATATCATTAAAATGTACATATTATCCAAAGAAATCTACAAATTCAAAGAAATTCTTATTAAAATACCAACAGCATATTTCTCCATCTATAACAAACACTCCATAAATTTATATGGAACCAAATGAGACTCTGAATGGCTGTTACAATCTTGAGTAAGAACAACAAAGTTGTAGGAATTACAATAACAGATATCAACTTATACTGCAAAGCCACTGTACTCAAAACACAAAGGCAGACATATATACCAATGGAACAGAACAGAGAACCCAGATATTGACCCAAGACATTAGACTCAATTAATATTTCACAAAGGTGACAAGAATATACAATAGAGTCAAGATGGTCCCTTCAATAGATGGTGCTGGGAATATTGGATGGATACATGCAAAAACCAAAGTGAAACTAGACCACCAACTTACACCATACACAAGAATGAACTCAAAATGGATAAAATATTTAAATGTAAGTTGGAAAACCATAAAAATCCTAGAAGAAACCATAGGCAGCAAAATCTCAGACATCTCTCATAGCAATATGTTTACAGATACATCTCCCAGGGCTAAGGAAACTAAGAAGAAAAATAAACATGTGGGAGCATATAAAAATAAAAAGCATCTGTAGAACAAAAGAAACCATCAATAAAATGAAAAGGGAGCCCACTGCATGGGAGGACATACTTGGCAATGACAGATCTGATAAAGCATTAATATCCAAAACATATAAGAAACTAATTCAAATTAACAAAAGAAAAAGAAGCAATCCAATTAAAAAATGGGCAAAGGACCTGAATAAACACTTCTCCACTCCAGAGTGGACATGCCGATGGCCCAGAGACATGTGAAATAAAGGGCCAAAGTCACTAAACATCAAGGAGATGCAAATTAAAATGACAATGAGATATCACCTCATACCTGTCAGAATGGCTACCATCAACAAATCAACAAATAAGTGCTGGTGAGGATGTGGAGAAAAGGGAACCCTCGTACATGCTGGTGGAAATGCAGACTGGTGCAGCCATTATGGAAAACAGTATGGAGTTTCCTCAAAAAATTAAATATGGAACTGCCATTTGACCCAGTGACCCCACTTCTAGGAATATATCCTCAAAAATCTGAAACAGCAATCAGAAAGAATGTAAGCAACACTTTATTCATAGCAGCACAATTTACAATAGCAAAGAGCTGGAAACAGCCCAAATGCCCATCAGTAGATGAGTGGATAAAAAAAGCTGTGGTACATTTATAACATGGAATACTATACTGTGTTAAAAAAGAAGAATCTCTTACTCTTTGAGAGAGCATGGAGGGACCTGGAGAATATCATGCTAAGTGAAATGAGTCAGTCAGAGAAAGACAAGTATCACATGATCTCACTCACATGTGGAATCTAAGTAACAAAATAAATTGATGAATGGACTGGATCTAGAGACATGGAAGCATGGAACAGAGTGTGGAATCTCAGAGGGAGGGTGGGTGGAAGGTAATCAACCAAAGACCTTGTATGCATATATGCATAATCCATGCACACAGACAATAGGAATGTTAAGGCCTAGGGTGGGTAGTGGGGGTGGGTTGAGGGTGTCAATTGGGGAAAAGAGTGACATATTCAATACTTTCAACAATAAAGATTTTAAAAAATCTTATCTAATAATAGAGAAACATGGTAATTAGCCGTACCTACGCTACCCTTCCCATTGGCTAATCAGGGCGATATGCAAATTAACTGCCAACCAAGATGGCGGCCGGCAACCAGGAAGCTTGAAGCGAACAGGAGGCTTGCTTGCTTCAGTGATGGAGGAAGCCAACGTTCCCCACCTGCCTTGCTGGCCTCTGAGCTTACAGTTTAAGAAACAATGTTACAAATATAGAAGCTAAAAAAAACCCCAGAAACCTGCTTTCAGCCAGCTGGGCCTCAGCCAGCAGACTGCAACATTGTTTCAATTATAGAACAAACGCAGATTTCTGCTTTCAGCCAGCTGGGATCTCAGAGTTGGAGTGAGCAGGCCCTTAACAGTGTTACAATTATAGAACTCAAACAAACCAGATACCTGCTTTCAGCAGCCGAGGCCTCAGAGCTGGAGCCAAGCCTCAGAGCTAAAGCTTGCCCAGAATAAAAAAAAAAAAAAGAAAAAATGGACAGGTTGGGAGCTTCAGTCACCCACCAGCCTGAAAACAGCCCTCAGCCCCTCACCCAGACTGGCCAGGCACCCCAGTGGGGACCCCCACCCTGAAGAAGGTGTGACCAGCTGCAAACAGCCATCATCCTCTCATCCAGGCTGGCCAGGCACCCCAGTGGGGACCCCCACTCTGATCCAGGACACCCTTCAGGGCAAACCAGCCGGCCCCCACCCATGCACCAGGCCTCTATCCTATATAGTAAAAGGGTAATATGCTCCCAGCACCGGGATCAGCAGAGCCGAGAGGCCTCCCGGCACCGGGATCAGCATGACAGGGGACAGCGCCCAAACCCCCTGATCACCCTGCGGCTCTGTGTGTGACAGGGGGTGAGGCCACAACCTCCCTATCCACCCTGCTCTGTTCGTGACAGGGGAAGGCACCCCAACCCCCTGATCAGCCCTGCTCTGTGCCTGATAGGGGGGAGCTCCCCAACCCCCTGATGGCCCTGTAGTTCTGTGTATGACAGGGTGCAGCGCCCCAACCCCCTTATCGGCCGTGCTCTGTGTGTGACAGGGTGCAGCGCCCCAACCCCCCCCCCCCCCCCAATGGGCCCTGCTCTGTGTGTGACAGGGTAGAGCCATAACCTCCCCATCGGCCCTGCCCTGAGTGTGACAGGTTGTGGCACCCCAACCCCCTGATTGGCCCTGTGTGTGACAGGGGGCAGTGCCCCAACTCCCCTATCGGCCCTACTCTGTGAGTGAAAGGGGGGAGTTCCCCAACCCCCTGATGGGCCCTGCTCTGTGCGTGACAAGGGGGGGCACCACAACCTCCCTATCGACCCTGCCTTGAGTTTGACAGGGGGTGGTGCCCCAACCCCCCAATCAGCTCTACTCTGAGCGTGACTAGGGGTGGCATCGCAACCTCCCGATCTGCCCTGCTCTGTGCATGACAGGGGGCGGCGCCCCAACTCCCCAACCGGCCCTGCTCTAAGCCCGACCAGGGGCTGCACCTAGGGATTGGGCCTGCCCTCTGCCACCCGGGAGCAGGCCTAAGCCAGCAGGTCGTTATCTCCCGAGGGGTCCTAGCCTGCGAGAGGGCACAGGCCGGGCTGAGAGACCCCCTCTCCCCCCAGAGTGCACAAATTTTTGTGCACTGGGCCTCCAGTTAAATAATAAAGTCTTGAGGTCTAAGGTACAACTTAGCCAGTCATCTGTAACAAATACAGGCTTGGTTTTAACAAAAGGAACTAGGGCTTTGGTGGAAGATATGGTCAAGCCCATTCCTTCCCCTTGTTGTGTACCTTAATACATAACAGGATTTTGTAGATTATGTCTTCCAGGGTATGGGGATATTACTAGTCCCTTGTATCAGACTAGAGGCCCAGTGCACGAAATCGTGCTGGTAGGGTCCCTAGTCCTGGCCTGTGATCAGGGCCATTTTCCGCCCTTTCGCCAGTCCCCAGGCCAAATGCTGCCAGCACCCACTTTCCCACTGGCCTGAGCCCCCGAGCAGCTGCACATGCATGGAGGTGAAGTCGCCGGTGCCAGCTTACCCGCTGGTGAGCCCCCAAGCAGCCAGGGATGAGCTGGGAATTCCAACGGCCTGACAGCCAGCCCGGTCCTTCTGCCACCTACCCCAGGTCCTCCGTTCACCATCTGTGATCCATTGGAGCCTGAAGGTCATGGGGAGGGACCAGGAGGCCCGCCATACAGCTAGCTCACCAGTCCCCAGTCCTGCCCCACCACCACTCACCCCGCTCACCACCGCTCGTGGGCTGGGGAGTGGAGGTACCAAGAGATGGTCAATGCATCTCATGGTGACCGGTCGAGTGGTCGTTCCGATTGTTACGCTTATGGTCCCTGGCCTTTTATTTTATAGGATGATTAAAGAAGCTCATAAAGGGAACTTAACTCTGCTGGAGTGGGAGCCAGGAGCTGAATTGGCTTTTAAGCAACTCAAGCAGGGCCTCCCTCAGGCTTCAGCCCTGAGCCTTCCCACCAGCCCGTATTTCAATCTAGATGTAACGGAAAGGGGAGACATTGCCCTGGGGTCTTGACTCAGGCCCCATCAGTGGGATACCTGAGAAAGAATTAGACATCATAGCTAAGGGCTGGCCATCCTGCATCTGAGCTGTAGTGGCAGTAGCCCTGCTGATACCAGAAGCCACTAACTTAACCTTGGGGAGAGATTTAACTGTCTATACCCCTCATAATATAGCCACTTTGCTAGCCTCTAAGGGAGGACTTTGGCTTTCATACAGCCGCCTTCTCAAATATCAGGCACTCTTGTCGGATGGACCAGCTGTCCAGTTAAAATCTTTTTTTTAATTATTTGTGTACACATTTAGTTTTATTGTAACAAAGCAACTTGTACACTTTTAATGTTTAAAACTGAGCATTATCTTTCCTTTCCAGTGAAAAAAAAAGAAAATTTAAAAATAAACAGAACAAAATTACAATAGAGAAATGTCAATTCCGAATAAGATCCTACAGGTTCTGCTGATTCTCCCATCAAGTGGCAGGGCTCAAGTCATCATTAGGAGAGAATTTTATTTTAAAAGTGTCATCTTAGACTGCAAGGATGTCCGTTAAACATCACAATTAAACATGCCAAAGGAGAAGCCATGTTGTCAAAATGCCCACTTAACCCAACCAAACATCTCAAACCCACCCTTTTTTGACCTTCTATAACCCCCTTTTTAAAATTTTTTTTTCTTTTTTTAAACAAGAGAAAGTAGACAGATACATGTTGGTAAATGCTAACTGTCCATATTCACATATAGACACAGTGTAATCTCTGAGCCCAATATACAGAGAAAGGTGGGAAAAAGCTAGAATTCTATGCACTACTACACAGGGACCTAGCCACCTCCAGCTCCCAGCAGAGTTAAGAAAGCAGAAGGTTTTTCTTTTTTTCCACAGAGCATGGTGGTGTTGATTACATTAAGTTTTTCTTGAGACAGGAAGGGATAAAAATGAATTTGGAACAGAAAGGGGCAAAGATTCTTTTCCCACTGTATTCTGCTCAAAGTACACCCCCCCCCCCCCCCAAATAAGGTGAGAACTATGGTGTAAAGGAGAGAAAAGAGACCTCAAAAACAGGGCGACTGAGCACAAGAGGGGGGGGAAAAGAAAAAGAAAAAAAAGACTGCAACTTGCTCCCAGGGACTGGAGAAAATTCAAAAAGGTTGGAATCCATCAGTGTTCATTAGTCATCTTCTCCTTCATCTTCCTCTCCTTCTTCCCCCTCATCATCATCTTCATCTTCTTCACCTTCATCCTCATTGCCTTCATCAATATCTTCCAACCCTTCCTCTTCTTTTTCTTCTTCTTCATCATCATCATCATCATCATCATCTTCTTCTTCTTCTTCTCCTTCCCCTTCTTCATCATCCATGTCAGGACCCAACTAGTACTGTAATAGATTTGGCCAAATGTCATCTTTGATGACTTCTCCCAGCTCATCTGCACCTGCATCAGAATGGCCAGTGAACCAGGTAAAGAAGCTTTCTGGTTCCTCATGCTGTCTCTTCCTGCTGGCTTCATTCTGTGTTTGACTTGAACGTTTGGTCAAATCCTTTCCAGATTTCCACTTGATTTCAGTGGACTTTGAAGATGGATCACCACTCTCATTCAGATGAAACTCTTTGGAGCAAACTTTATTTTCGAAGTAAGGATTTTCATCAAAATAAAAATCTATTCTGTAACCTGATTTAATATCTTCAAATTCTGTCACTTCAACTCTTGTCAAATAATGCAGTGCCTCTTCATCCTCTTCCCCAAGCAGTGCAGACACTGGTGGATGGTTGACAAATGTTGTTACCCCAAAATTTGGGATTTTGGCCATCAATTCTGACCTCTTCTGAAAAAATGGTTGGCGGAGTTTGTTATATTTCTGTTCTACTTTCAAAATCTCCTCACTGACTTGTTCATTAAGTCTGTCTATTTCATTTTGTACTTCATCAATATGTTCAATCGCTTCTTGCTGTTCTTTTTCTGAGGTCTCCTTGGCCCCGTCGTGGTTGGAGTTGAGCTCCTTTTTACTGATTTTGGCCGCCAGCCAACATGGCACTGCTCTGAAGTTGGGGGGGTGGGAGGGGAAGAGGCGAGGGGGAGAGAAGGGAAGGCGAAGGGGCGGGTGCTCCCTAGGTCCAGCCTCCTCCTCTCGTGCTGCTCCTTCTCCCTCCCTCTGCCTTGGGCACACTGCCCTGGCAGCCTGATGATGAGGGAGAGGCTGGGGCAGCATGCCTGGCCCGGCCCTGGCTACTGCTTATGGAGGGGAGGCGGCGGCGGGCAGGCCAGCAGCTGGGCTCCTTCACTCAGGCTCCAGGATCCAGCTCCCTGCTCATTCTCCTGTCCAGTTAAAATCTCAATCCACTCTTAATCCAGTCACTTTCTTCCCAGAATAGGGTGAAGACATTAGCCATGACTGTGTACAGATTATACTTCAGACTTATGCTGCAAAGGAGGACCTGAGAGAAAGCCCCTTAGATATTCCTGTCCTGGCCAAGTTTCAGCAGACTTGACAACAGCTCGCTGAAGCCTGCACCAGGCAAATTGGAAAATCCCTCTTCTCCCTTGGAGATGTAGTACTGTTAAAGTCTCTCCCTTCTCTTCCATCCACCCTCAGCCCACTTTGGGAAGGGCCATATACAGTAATCTTGTCTACACTCACTGCAGTCAAGGTCAGTGGGATTGACTCCTGGATTCACCACTCGAGAGTGAAAGCTTGGACACCAGGTACGGCTGAGGAGGGGGAAGACCAGGAAGAACATCCAGTGACACCAGATCAGTCACCGGTTTTCCTGTGAGCCCTGGAGGACCTGAAACTCCTCTTCTGGAGAGCCCCAGTGAGCCCCATAGATTCCAGATAAGTAATGATTGAACACAGCCTTTAGAAGGAAACACTGTTCTGGGTGATTAAAGTCCCTAACACTCCAGGCAGGGTTTGGTCTGACTTACACACCTATATATTTTTGGGTATTGTGTACTTTCAAATTGTACACCTGGAGCAGGGGAATCACACTACTCCATGATCCAGCTTTAAAATTATTCTAACAGTGGCTCTATTGGACTTAAATATTTTGCTCCTTCTTTTCCTCACAACCTATAGTGGCCATGGATATCACCACCCCATGGCCCCAGCTCTGTCACTTATGGCCAAGATGGGAAATTATTCTAATTGCTGGGTTTGTGCCAAAGTGTACAATTGAGCACACCCTGACCAATTCCCATTGGTGGCTCTTCCCTCGTCCCTGGAACATACAGCTCAAACATGGATCCTGGCTGGGCTTGAAATGGAGAAGTGCCTCCCACACTCCAAGTGAAGGGAAGGGGACATCCAGTATATCAGTCACCCAGCTGTCCTCCAGTGAGCAAGGAGACACACTCACACATAGGGTAGGGGCAATATCCGCAATAATGGGAAATGCTTCTATTTGCTTTAAGTCATGTGATTCAACAGGACCCTTATGGGGATGGATTTCCTGGGAGTATTGCAATCACACCATAGTCTTTAGAAATTTTTTTCCTTTTAATTATCTCTAGCTCATCCAATATGCGAAATACCACCATTTGGGGAAGCTTTTTCTGGTTGCCTCAGGGAGGTAGTCATTTCTATGAGAGACACAATGCCTCATGGGAATACCCAAATAAGTGGGTCAAGGATCTGAAACAAACTGACTAGTCCAGCAGGTTATTTATTACTTTTTGGGATCACAGGGCCTGTGATCATCCCCAACTTTTGCAATCAATCACAATAGTTAATCCATTCTAGCAATATTTTATAAAAAATATTTATAAGCACCATATGTAGTCTCTCCCCCAAACATCTAGCCTGCGAGACTACCCAATTTGATTAGTATTAACTAATGTTAAACTAGAGCTTATGATCCAAACTAGCTGGGAATTTATTACTTTTCCCCTAACAACTCCCACTTCATGTCCTCAGGATTTAACTACTCCACTTTTTTTCCTTTTGATACATTTGGGGAGCTCTCTCTCATGGGAACTGGATTTTATTTCCTTTTTGGTGAATGGCTATACCTTACATTTCCAAGGAATTGGTGGGGCTTATGTACCATTGTAGCAGCAATCCCATTGGTGACATTTCTTGAAACCACAGAAATGATATCATCAGGCAGCTTTTCTAATTGGGATCCTTTCTTGAACAGTCATTAATTTTTTCAAGGAAAAAGAGAGAGATAATGTTATCCCCCCCCTTTCTCCCTATCCCCCCCCCCCCCCCCCCCAGCCAAGGCCTCACTTCAGGATTTGAAGATTGGGTTTGGGTCAGACACACCCATGACAATCCCCTTCTCCAGAGACCAGCCCTTGGTCATTCCATTGTGCCAGGCTTACTTTGGTTTGCTGGGATTCCCCTGCTTGAAAGGTCTGTTCTTAACCTTACCCTCTTAAACTACCAGTTTTAGAAGGCCGTGGAAGGGGTAATTGAAGCCCAATGGGAATCACTAAACCCCTTAGCATCCGTGGTCCTTCAAAATCAACAGGTCCTAAACATACTAATAGCAGAAGTAGGAGGAACATGTACTCTGATAAATGAGACTTTCTTCATGTGTATTAACATCATCACAAGTAGAGGAAAAAATCTTAATATTATAAAGAAAAATATCAAGCTCATTGATGATCTAAAGGCACAAGCGGGATCAGGTCCTTGTTGGCTGAAGCAGAGAATCAAATCAAATTTGGAAGACAAGGTAGAAATAAATACCAAATTAAAGAAGCAAATAGAAAAAATAATAAAAAAGCAGGAAGATAGCCTAAGGGAGCTCTGGGACAACATAAAAAGTAACAACATACAGGTCATAGGAATACCAGAAGGAAAAGAATGCAAGCAATGAACAAAGAACCTGCTTGAAGATATAATGACAGAAAACTGCCTCAACCTGGTGACAGAAAATGTCACACAAGTTCTGGAGGCACAGAGAGTGCCAATCAAGGTGAACCCAAAGAGATCCACACCTACACACATAAGAATTAAATGGGGAATGTTAAAGACAGAGTCTTAAAGACAGCAAGAGAGAAAGAAAATTATCTACAATTGAGATTTCATTAGAATGTCAGCTGACTCCTCAATAGAAACATTTCAGAAGGGAGTGGCATAAAGAATTTAAAGTACTGAAAAGCCAGGGCATAAATCCAAGACTACTGTATCCAGTAAAATTATCATTTAACAAACATTTGACAAAATCCAGCACCCTTTTTTGAGAAAAACTCTCAACAAAGTGGGAGTACAGGTATCATGTCTCAACATATAAAAGTCCATATATGACAAACCTACAGCCAACATCATATTCAACTAGAGGCCCGGTGCACGAAATTCCTGGACTCATTGGTGGGGGGGTCCCTCAGCCTGGCCTGTGCCCTCTAGCAGTCCAGGAGCCCTTGGATGATGTCCGACTGACAGCTTAGCGAATATAGATCCCCAGAGTTAATACAGATTTGCTGTGCCCAATGAATTGTTGGGTATAAGAAAAAGATTATAAGGTCACTTCTTTGAAAATTACTATCTTTACAGACACACTAAAAGATGGTCTAAAAGTCTTCTTGGCTCTATTTACAAGTTCAGTGCCCAAAATATCCAACTCTAACACTTAACTCAATTTTTTAAATAAGCATTTTACGAGAGAGAGAGAGAGAGAGAGAGAGAGAGAGGGATCCATTTATTTTCCACATATCTATACATTCATTGATATATTCTTGTGTGTGCCCTGATCAGGGATCAAACCTAAAAGCTTGGTGTACCAAGAGAAATCTCCCACCAACTGAGTTACCTGGCCAATATTCATTTCACTCATTTTTAAACTTACCTGTCTCTTCGGGATTCTTAGAACTTTCTTGATAAAACAAATTTGTCAACATGTTCCCCATGATTAGTAGAAGGGCAGCTAACTTGTTCTTGTGTAACTTAGTGATTATGATGTAAAATGTGGAAAACAGAATCTTGAGAAGTTTTTTCTGACTCCCACATCGATGAAAATAGCTTTTTTCTTCACTTCTTTCCTGCAAGAAAACAGGAGAATCAACACCCAGATCAGTTTTCCTCAGAAGTGACCCCCACCACTGGGACACAGGGGAAGATGCTGCCTGGGCGTGGTCTGCAATGGGGAATGGAGAACTGCATTGGGGCGGGAGGAGCTGCTCTCCTGGGTCAGGTGTGGGCTTTGAGCAAGGTGACCTCACCTGGCAGCACCAGCCCATGGCAGTGAGAGAAGTCCTGTCTTATCCCAGGCCTGCTCTCATCCTCATCTTTCTTCCTGAAGGAGGTATAAGAATCTGGAAATAACAGGAAAGATTTCAGATCTTTAGAAGGTTTGTCTGAATGAATTCTTCCATGGGTTTTGGGTGAGTGATTGAAATCAAGAATGGGGTGCAGGGTGTTCTCATCTAACAGGAAATAAATGTCCCTGATGGAAGGAGAACTGAGGAATGTAGGGATGATAGAAGGACAAAGAAGGGATCCAGGATCAATAGTGATTGAGCCAGGCATGTTCTCAGGACCAGGCAGACTAAGATCACAGCCTCATATTTCAGATCGGAGAGGTGTTAGGTTTGATCGAGCAATTGAATTGATACCCCTCTCCCGGGAATTGGCTTTTCAGGTCATTTCAGTATGGACATTCCCTTTGCTGAGACCACATTGCACTTGCGGTGACCACATTACATTATCTGCCCACCGGGTATGCATAAAGAAGTCTCCGCCCAGAAAAAGCCCTCCAAAAGTTCTTTAAAAGCTGCGGACTCCCGTCACTGGGTGCTGGAACCATCCAGGCTCAGCCACCTGGTGTGGGGATGATTGAATAAATTCATAATCCCCCACCATTCTGGTCTCGTGCATTCCTTCTTCAATGACCATACATGTGGTGCTGGAAACCTGGGAGGGTTCCACGAAGATGGAGACTCCTGCCTGGGCCCTGCCCAAGGTGCGGAAGGGAAGGCCACTGGAAATCCGACTGCAGTTTCGCCTCTGTAGGTCGGACCTCAGCCAGGCCAGCAAGGCTGCCCTCTGTATCTGGTTTGGAGCTCCCAAACCTCCTGGGACTGGCGACCGAAGAAGCTGCCTAGGGCCTGACAGGGCCCCACAGACTTACATCACCAGGACAGAGCCTCAGGTAACGACTGTGGTGGCAGGTAAGCCGATCTCCTTTTTAACTGACACTGGGGCCACTTACTCTGCCCTCTCCGAATTCTTTGGGACCCTTGTCCACTCTTCAGTCTCTATTATGGGGATTGCTGGATTAGTCTCACAGCCATTAGCCACCACACCTCTACACTGCATCTTACTACCTACCCCCATTCACTCTTTTCTCATTCTACCTCGGTGCCCGGCAAGGGCTACTATGCATCCCCTCATAAAACCCAGTTGTTTGAAACCACAGTCGCCTACCTCAGTTTCACTCTCTCACCCACAAGTCAGAGCCATTCCTTGGACTGTAAATGCCTTATCTCCTCCATGACTGTCCCCTTCTCTGAACAAGAAATTTTCTCCTTCCTCAGGCTCACTGGGTACTCTCACCTCCAGGTTCACAATTTGAGTCTTCTTGCAAAGCTCTCTATGACATGACATGGTGAAGGGACCCCCTCACTGAGCCTCTAGATCCCCAAAGCAACATTCTCTCCCCTTTAATGCTCTGAAAACTGCTCTGACCTCAGCACATTCTCACTCCCCCCCCCAATCCACCCTTCCCACAGAACAACTTCTTTACTGCACATGCTTTCTTAACAGTCTGGCTAGTATCAGAAGCTGAGTTTATTATCTCCTAAACCTTAGCATGTTATCTCTAAGGAAAAAATCCGGCAGTTTTGAATCCAAGCGGCTAGAGGCCTGGGAACAGGCTGTGGGGCCTGCTCCCTCCTCCCCCTGCCTTTTCTCCAGCCTCATATACTTATACATAATTTTCCAACGTCTTTATTGGAAACCTTGTCCACTCCTCAACACACTGAGCCACTTAGATAATTGGGACCCTTGTCCACTCCTCAGTCTCTATTATGGGGGTTGATGGATTAGTCTCACAGCCATTAGCCACTGCAGCTAAAGTCTAAATGCTTAAAAACTTTAAAGCATTGCTTGGTTAAATGATAAACATTTAAATATTTTAAGATAGCACACTGAAACATTGATTGCTAGACATGTTTAAATTCTCCTGCTCATAGTTTTTATTACAGAAGATCTCTTATACTTTATTGAATGTATATTTTCTTGAAAGTATGAGTGTGCTTAAAGTGTGATAATAAATGTCAATCTAAGAAATGTTGGCTGTTTACTTTTTGGTGATCACTGAAAAATAAATGTTTCTAAGAGTGAAGAATTCTAATACATTTTAAAGAAAAAAAGAAAGAGCAGGTCTGTACAAATTGCTGAAGGTACTTAATGAAAGGTCTGAGGCATGGTTATGCATTTTTGAAGGACATAGAAAGAAGGTTTGAAGGCTAATTTCAAAGTGTGAAATTTGTGAAGATTGAGTATGTAATGAGAAGGAAAAGAGAAATGTTGAAAGAAAAAAATTAGTCCTAAAGTTAACTATTTACAAGAATTGTAAAAGGGCTATTTTACTCTGAGCAAGAAAGACTGAGGTTTCAGCCCCTAAGCTCGGCAGGACAAGGTTGCTGAATACTTCTTAAGCTAAACCAGAATATTCAGCAGCAGAATTTTAAGACAGGAGCGCACATAATGCCTCAGACCCCCTCCCAGCCTGCTCTTCAGATTGGCTTGTGGGGAGGGGGTGGCATCTGTACTTCATGGGTCACATGTATAGGTTTGCTTACTTTGCTTTTCAATAGAGGAGCAGACTTTAATTACTTGATAAGTTAGCTTTCACAATATAATCAAGATCTCATATAAACTCATTCATATGAGAAGCCAATATTTTATGAGCAACTAGTTCTAGTAAGGTCCAAAGTAAAATGCGCATACATATGCAAATGAGCAGTAGTCAAAAAGAATGCTGTTTAGAAGTAAATTTAAGCTTAAAAAGAAGGAATTTAAAAAAATCTTCCACTACTATTTACAGAATAAACTAAAAGTTATTATTCAAGCATTAAATTTCACCATTAATGAGACACCATAAGTAAAAAGAAAGTTACTTTTACTTGAGATGTATGCATTGCAATATTGACAAGCATGTCTCTTTCCTACCTGTTTTTTTTGGGCAGCAACCAAGATGGTTGCTCAGTTTGAAAGAAAGTAAAAGTCTTTAATGTAACAATTTAAGGTTTAAAAGTAAAAACAGCAAGGGGCAAAACTGGGAAAACAAGAACCCCATCCCCAGGATAACCTCCAGATAATCCCTCTCCTAATGACCCTGTGCATCACAGCAGGGGTGGGCCTGCCATAGGCAGCTCTACCTATTGTCAAATCCTGCATCAGGACCTGCAAAACCCTGTGGGTGCCCAGCAAGGGGCAAAACTGGGAAAACAGGAACCTCATCCCCAGGGTAACCTATTCTCCCCTTTCATATCACTAGTCAGGCAACTGAGCCCCCTAATTTTTTCCCTCCTAAAGGTTAACATCTAGGTCTCAGTTGTATTTCAGCTTCAGGTTCAGAAAAACAGCAAAACTAGACAAGTGATGCTGTGACAGCCTCAGGATCATCTTTTACCTCCCAATTCACTCAACAGAACTGCCTTTGAGACGGCACCAACCAGTCTCTTGGGGAAATCATGCTGCTGCACCCCTCGACCAGCCCACTACTATCAAAGTCCATTCCCCTGTGATCTTGACATCCAGACTCAGCAGGAAGTAGTTACAGAAGATATGACCTTTGTCCCTGTTCCATAAAACAAAAAGGCTGGAATGTTGGCTCTGATGGAGCAATTGAATTGATACCTCTCCCCCAGGAACTGGCTTTTCAGGTCATTTCCCATTCACCACATTTCACTTGTTGAGACCACATTCCATTATCTCCCCTCCGGGTCTGCATAAAGAAGTCTCTGCCCAGAAAAAGCCCGCCAAGAATCCTTTAAAATCTGCTGACTCCTGTCACTGGGTGCTGGAGCCATCCAGGCTCAGCCACCTGATGTGTGGATGATCAAATACATTTGTAATCCCTCACCATTCTGGCCACCTGCTTTCCTCCTTTGGTGACCTAACAGGAGGATTACAGCTTTTCAAAAGAATTCTTAAGGTTTTCTAGGGAGAGAAATAAATTAGAGCAAAAATAGGCAAATTATGAGCATAAAAGATGCTAAATTTAAGACATTT
Source organism: Myotis yumanensis (assembly GCF_028538775.1). Taxonomy (NCBI): domain Eukaryota; kingdom Metazoa; phylum Chordata; class Mammalia; order Chiroptera; family Vespertilionidae; genus Myotis; species Myotis yumanensis. The sequence goes on from NW_027223757.1 coordinate 95,547,451, forward strand.
CTCTAGATTCTTTGTTATTTCTATTGATCCTTCCCAGACTCTTCATAAACACACACACACACACACACACACACACACACCCCAACACTGCTCTTTATCCCATGATAAACATTTCATCTTAAACTTACCTGGCTGAACCATTAATAAAAAATATCAGTTTCTCAGGGTAAATCTGACATATTTCGTCTCCTCTGAAACCCTGAAGCTTCTCACCTGGAGTGGAGGCTTCAGTCAGACCCGGTTGTCTTCCTCCCCGTGCCGTGACCAGCAGGGCGGAGAGAAGCACAGGAAAGGGGACTCTAGACTGCACTTTGTTCCTCTTCGTTCATGTGATGGTGAACCTCTCATGACCATAAAGCCAGGTGTTCAATCTGCATATTATTTATCTGCTGATATGAAAACACACCTCTCTGAAGAATCACTCCCCTTCTGCCTGCTTTTATTTCTTTTCCTTTCATTTTCAAGATGACAGTATATAGTAGAAATTTAAGGGAAACATTCTCATACCAACTTCCCAGATTTATGTATTTATCTTGTTCAGAGTAAGGGATGTGTGTACACGCTACCTCCACAGTGTTTTATAATCCAGACTGATTGGACCTATAGTTTATGGAAAATATTCCCAGAGTACTGAGGGGAGCTGATGCTTGCTTTTACATCTCCAGCCCCATGATTGCGGTCTGTCCGTGCAAAACCTCATGCAGATACTCACAGTCTTGGAGAGCAGGCTTTCTCCTGGACACTGTGCACTGAGTGCCCACAGAGCCCAATGGGCACTTTACTGGTGGCTCTAGGTGAGAGCACAGGAGACACACACACTGATTTGCTGTTAGGTCATTTGCACTCAGTTTTACCTCTGATTCAGGAGATGAACTAAATCCTAGGGAAATAACCTGAATTTACCAGAGCTCTCCTGATTGATGTCCTGATGCCATGGATTTGGTGTCTGATTGAGGCCCCAGCTGACCCTCATGGCTCTCGGTCCCCCCACACAGATGCCAACAACATGCACTTCTTTGGTCTTAAAGAAGTTTGTTTCATGTCTGAGAATACCTGACAGGAACCTCATTCTCAGGTTGGAAATTGGATGACTTAGGGAGAAAAAGTTACCAAACCCACCTCCTCTTCCCATTCCCCAGATTTAAGAAAACATGGGGCCCTAACTGGTTTAGCTCAGTGGATAGAGCATCAGCCTGCAGACTGAAGGGTCCCAGGTTCGATTCTGGTCAAGGGTATGTTCTTTGGTTGCGGGCACATCCCCAGGAGGAGGTGTGCAGGAGGCAGCTGATCGATGTTTGTCTCTCATCGATGTTTCTAACTCTATCCCTCTCCCTTCCTCTCTGTAAAAAAATCAATAAGATATATTTTTTAAAAAAGAAAAAGAAACCATGGGTACAGAGGCTCTGCAGGTGAAAAATGCAGAACTGTACTGTTTGAAGGCTGTAATTTTGCATTGATGGGCAAGATTAAGAACAGAATTGAAGGATCTTGCATGCAAAAGGATATCAGAAGGGGAAGTTCCTCCCCAAACTTCTGTCCTGCTGTGGGGAATTTCAGGGACTTGAAGGAAATTATGGCTTTCAGCTGCACAGACAGCACAATGCCCAAATGCTGTTTTCCACATCTCTGAGCCCATGAGCCCAATAATCGCTAATAAGTCTTTCTACTGGCAAAATTGCCAGCTCCATGACTAATATAAAAAATGTAAATAATAAATAAAATAAGCCAAAAAGTAACAACCGTTAAAAGGATGAGGAACTTCTACCAAGTAAACCGGCTGTAATTTAAGCTGTTCAGGTGGGAGCCTTGGCCATTACTAACTGAAGGAGTGGGGGTTGGATTCTCGGCCATGGACCTTAATGGAGTCTGAAAAAGGGTCAGTAATGAGAGAGGCATTTCTGGAGTTCCTTCACTGTACATCCTGACCTTGCCTGGAAAAGACAATGGTGTCAGATTCCCGAATTTGAGCTTGAGTCTCACTCAGATGCATCAATTCTCTGTGCAGCTTTTCTTGAATTGCAGTTGTTGGCACCTGCTGAGTTATATTTTCTTTTGAGACATTGACTTTGCATTTGTGTTGCCTTCAGTGTGAACTCCGTGGTCCCACCTGTTGGTGCCAGACCTGCAGTTGAGTCATCACACCTCTCAGTGGGGCAGGAGATGCCAACCCTGAGATCTCTAGGTACATAGGTTTCTTATAAATCCTATTTCCAACAGGAGAATTAAATCCACGTCCAATCAGGAAGCCATGAATTGTCTCCTGTAATTCTCAGAGAGCACGGCCTTGATAGCAAGCTTGTTTGAAATGTGTGAGTTTATACTGTTCACACACTGTGAGACAGGGAAAAACCTAGTAAATGCATTTTGAACAAATGAGGAGTTGAACACATGAATTTCTTGTTCCCTTATATTTATTGTTTATGTCACTCTATTGCCACCTATATTTTCAAAGTAATTCATAATAACCCATACATCTTCATTTCCCAAAGTTTGCTAATTTTTCATCTTCATTTGCTCTCTGTGAATTCTTTGCTGAGGATAATAAGGAGCTTGACTCCTGTTGTTTTCTCACTTTTCCCTCCCTTCTTGATATATTGTTGATCTTTGAACATATTGCTTTCAATAATATGGAAAAAGTTCATGTGAATGCTCTTATTACCTGAAAAAGAATTATCATAGCAATAAAATTTCCCCAAACAATAACTTAGTAAAGATATATGGTTATAAATTGGTTAACCTTTGTTATTTAGTCCATGGGTTCAGAAGTCAGAGATATTGTTTTAAATATTGGCTGAGCAATTTGTTCCAGACACTTTTTACGTGTTTTAGTGTTGAAAACTGAGAAAATCTTTTAGGGTTTAGAAAAATATAGATGAAATATTAGTACATGTCAGAGATGAACATGGCACACAAGTACAATTAGAGAAAAGGAGACTTGAAAAGAATGTAACCAATGAATACACAGGTCCAAGGGACTTTCAGAAAGACAGCAGAGCATATATTTGGGGAGAACCAACACAATGTTGGGAGGTGATTTCGGCATTGATGTGTATAACATTGGCTATGGCCTTTGTTAATAACTGAACAGATAACAGGCGACTCTGGGCTCAGTCTGGGGTTGTGATAATTAGACACAAACTTCATGGGATATGGCAGTATGTAAGCTCCTCTCTCAAAAAAGCCAAATGGTGACAAACCCAGACCATAAGGAGAGGCTAAATCACAACTGGAACAATTTCTACAGTCTGCCTGCCCAAATAATTCCACGGCTCCTCTTTCATCATCCCAGACACTCAGAGATGTCCCTCTTCTCCAGACCCGCTGCTCTCAGGATGTTGCTCCCAGGTTTTAGGGACTTGGCCTCCAGAGGCAATCACTCTCCAGAGGTAGTCACCTATATAAATTGGGATATAATCAATATATAACATTCTGTGTGCAGATTAGTCATCATAACTGCAGCCTGAGTGAGCCTGTTACCCACAGATGTGACGGGGGTGTTCTGCTCGCAGGTCTTCTCCACCGAGCGTGCTCTGTGCTGTCTTCAGTCCTGGGCTCAGATATCACTTCTGTTCTTCCCCAGCCATAAGCGCTGCAGGTGACACCTTTCCTGTACCTTCTGTCTCTCACTCTCTGCTCTCCTTTCTACATAAGCATATGTGTTGTTATCTCCCATTTTAAAACAGAACACAATTAACAAATAATTGAGAAGAGGCATAAGCTAAATTTCTTCCTTTATTCTCTACTAGTTTCTGTGCTAACTTTCTTCCCTTTAAGCTAGTATAGCTTTGGAAGTGTGGTGCCCTCAGCCTCTTCACTTACCTAATATCCATTCTCACTCCCACCCGCAAGTCTGCTGAAAGTGCCTCAGCCAATTCCTTCATGTTCCACTCCCACATTTTTTAGCCTTGAACTTCCACAGGATTGACATACATGGTCATTAAGTTATACCACTCTCGTCTTGTTAGATTTCCAAGAAAGAGTGCACTTTTCAGCCTCTCTGGGTCTCCATGGGCCAGTCACAGGGTCTTTCTCTTCAGCCCCGTCCTTACTCTCCTCCCCACACCTCACATCCTCTGACCTGGGCCTGCAAGCTTGCTCTTTACTTCTCTCACCGTGTGATTTATGTTGTTAATTTTATCCAGTCGCCTGACTGTAGTAATCACCTATGTGAATGCTTTAGGCTTTGCTGCTGAGCTTTTAAGAGGTATATTAACTTCCTCCAGCACGTCTCCTCATGGTCATCTTACTTGTAGCTCAAATTCAGCACATGCAAAGCTGAATGCATGGTCTCTCCTCCAAGTTCTTCTGTGGCTGTCATCCCATTCTCAGAGAATTTGAAGCCTTTCACTCATATTCTGTTTCACACTTTCCATTCTTACTGATAATGATTATGTCGAGGAAGCATTTTAATAACAGGGAAATTTTTATTTTTACTTTTAAAAATTACAATAGACTTTAACATTTTTATTGTAATTTCAGAGTGCTGTTGCTGGGAATATGAGTAGCTTTGCTTCTTATTTTAATCCTATCTACTCAACCTGATACTGTAACAGTCATAAAAGTGCAAATACTCATTTTCTTACATGTTTAAAATACTGCTATGTTGGAAAACATGTTTCAAAGCTGGCAATTATGTATTGTTGATGGCCCTTTCTTTCCAGGAATATTTTTTCCCCAAGCACCTGAAAACTTTAGAAAATTTACTGTGTCCCCTTCTTCTCCCTGCCCTCGCCTGCTAGCCTCCTTCACTGCCCAAGAGTTAGTAAATGTCCCTTGGGAAAATATAATCCTGAATTTGGGGGCCTTCAGCTTCTAACTCATTGTTCCACATTCACCTGTCCACTGCTCTGTGGTAGTCATTTTTCCAGGGTAATACCTCTGCTTGGGCCCTGCCCAATGCCCTAATCAGAGGGGGTGGGGGTGTGATATTGCCAGGGAATCAGCTCATCTAGTTCATCAAATCAATATTTCTTCCTTTGATTTTTTACTTCTTTAAATATATTATTCTTTTTCAATTTAGTCATTTTTTAAGTTGTTGGATCAGGAGTATTATCCTGCTGTTAACCACTACATTCAACTTCAAAATACAAGTCAGCTATGAACTGTGGTTGTGTTTTTCCTTGTTTTCTATCTTTTTATTATGACATATATTGAGGTGACATTGGTTAATAGGATTACATATGTTTCAAGTCTACATTTCTATGATACAAGATCTGTATGTTGCATGGTGTGTCCACTAGACAAAGTCAAATCATCTCCCATCAACTCCTTCCCTCTGGCAACTCCACACTGCTATCTGTGACTATGAGTTGCAGTTATATATCTCAGCTAGTGGCCTGGTGCATGAAATTCATGTGGGGGTGGGGGGTTATCCCTCAGCTCAGCCTGCACACTCTCCAATCTGGGACCCCTCAGGGGATGTCCGATTGCCGGATTAGGCCTGATCCAGAAGTTGGTCATCCCTCTTGCAATCTGGGACCTCTGGCTCCTAACCGGTCCCCTGCCTGCCTTTCTGATCACCCCTAACCACTCTACATGCTGGCCTGCTCGCCCACAACTCCCCCCCACCAGCCTGCTCACCCCCAATTGCCCCCCTTGACCAGCCTGATAGCCTCCAACTGCCCCTCACTGCCAGCCACATGAGCAGATTTCTTCCATTTCACAACCATCACAGAGTATAAAATTAATCCCAAAACTTGCTTAGGGAGGGTACAAAAAGCTTCAAATTCTGGCTAACCAACCAGCTAAGAATCAATCTTCATTGTAATTGCTACAAAATACATATTTTGAGTTATGCAGTTCAAGGAGGTATGGCATCACAGTCTATTTGGCTATTCAACTGCTTTAAAATATTAACCCTATTTCTAGATAAATAGTTCTCAACCCCAGCTACCCAGGAGAAGCACTAGAGGTATAATTGCAAAGGTCCCACCTTAGACCAGTCAAATATAAAGTTCTCCGGGGTAGGGAGGAGGGGAGGAAGAGAAGGTAGGGCTATGAACCAGTAATTTAAAATTTTTTTCAAGTGATTATACTTGACATAGGATTGAGTAGCACAGGGCCAGGCTGCCCTCTCCATGCCTCCTGCTCCTTATCTATCAGTTTAAGCTGAGTCTTCAAGGCAGGTGAGGTGGATGGGATTGCATTGTTCAAGGACCCTCTTATCACACCAGCCTCAGAGGGAACAGACAGGAAATATTCTGAACTCTGTTCTTCTCATTTAGAGTTTCACCCACAATTAACTGAAATTTTATGATCCATATCACCATCTTCATGTGGAGCTTCACCTGTGGCCTTTGTTCTATGCCACTAAAAGCCATGAGGGCAGAGATTAAAAATGGTGGCAGAGTAGGAGGATGCTGCATGGGCATGCTCCCAGGAACAAGCTGGAATTACAACTGAAATACAAGAAGGCTTCCTGAATAATCAATGGAAAACTCACAGGAGAGAACCCTGATACCCAAGGACCGAAGTTGGAGCTGGCATAGAGCCTGGTAGGAGGAGCAGAGAAGTGACCCACAGAGGGGAACTGAAGTCCCAGAGAGTTATCTCAGCTGGTGGTGGAGGGGGGGAGGTGCCACTGAGAATTCTGGGATCTAATCCCGGATCTGGGCTCCCAAGCAGAGAGCACCATAGCTGAGGAAGGTATCCACATAGCATCAAGCTGTGGAAAGCAGTGGGGTGCTGTTGGCCAGGGAGTGGCAGCTGAAAGTTCAGGCAACTTCTTAAAGAGCCAAGGCACAAACATTCCCTGTGGAGCCACCCACCTTGTGCTCTGGCAGAGGGAGGGCAAAGAGGATTGGAGCTGTGAGAACAGAGGCCAGCACTGCGGACTCGGGGGGATAGAGCTCAGAAGGCAGACACCCCAAGTTTCCTCAGCTCAGTTATTCCTTCACAGAGTCACATAGACATCTGCCTTGCCTGGGGGGAAGACAGTTGACACACCCTATTGGAAAACACCTTGCCCTGAGGCTGCTTAAGAGATTAAAAGTAACAATTTGAAGGAGTAACAGCTGCTTGTGTAGCCCACCCCCATCCAAGGAACAGCAGCCTCCTGTCCACCACACCTTCTGTCTCCCCCCACAAGCCAGAGGAGCCACCACAGCAGTGAACAGCACCCAACACAAGAGCTGCTCCCAACTGAGAAGCAGCTGCTACCACAACCGCCCAAGGAGCAACCGCAGCCCCAGGAGCCACTGCCACCCAGGGAGCAGCCACTGAACGACTCAACATCTAGATATGTTGGTGAGATCAAACATGGGTAGACAAAGAAACCCCCAAAGGAAAGAAAAGGAGAACTCGCCAGAAGAACAGCTAAGTGATACAGAGGCATGCAGCATGACAGAAAAAGAATTCAGATTAAGGGTCCTAGAATGCATAAACTGGATGGAGGAAAAAATCAACAACTTATGCAAAAAGCAAGAAGAAACAGATGAAAAAATCAATAAATTATGTAAGAACCAAGAAGAAATGAAGAGTGATATAGCTGCAATAAAAAAGACCATTGAAAGTTGCACCCAATGCAGGAGCACACAAATACAGAAAAAAAACTCCTGGAAGATATCAAGGGAGAGATTGACAACAATACAATCATAGCAGGGGACTTTAATACACCACTGACATCACTGGATAAATCCTCTAGACAAACAATTGGCAAACAAACAGCAATCCTAAATGACTCACTAGATCAGATGGACTTAATTGATATTTTCAGAACACTTCACCCCAAAGCCACAAAATATACGTTCTTCTCAAGTGCTCATGGGACATCATCAAAAATAGACCGCATATTGGGTCACAAACAGTCTCCCCAAACTCAAGAAGATTGAATTCATACCAAGCATCTTCTCAGACCACAAGGGCATAATATTAGAAATAAACTACAATAAAAACAACCCAAAATACTCAAACACTTGGAAGCTGAATAGCATGTTATTAAATATTGATTGGGTTACCATTGAGATCAAAGAAGAAATTAAAAACATCCTGGAAACTAATGACAATGAAAACACAACAATCCAAAACCTTTGGGACACAGTGAAAGCAGTCCTGAGAGGGAAGTTTATAGCTCTACAGGCCTATCTCAACAAACAAGAAAAAATGGTAGTAAATCATCTAAATCTACATCTCAAAGAATTAGAAAGAGAGCAACAAGAAAAGCCCAGAGTGAGGAGAAGGAAGGAGATAATAAAGATTAGAGCAGAAATAAATGACATAGAGACCAAAAAAACAATACAGAAAATCAATGAAAACAAGAGCTGGTTCTTTGAAAGGATAAACAAGATTGATAAACCTCTAGCTAGGCTCACCAAGAAACAAAGAGAGAGGACCCAAATAAACAAAATCAGAAATGATAGAGGTGAAATAACAACAGTCCCCACAGAAATACAAATGATTGTTAAAAAATACTATGGACAACTCTACTCCAACAAACTGGACAACCTGGAGGAATTGGACATATTCCTAGAAAAATACAACATTCCAAAACTTAATCAGGAAGAATCTAAAAATCTCAACAGGCCAATAATAACTATGGAAGAAATTGAAGCAGTCATCAAAAAGCTTCCAGCAAACAAAAGCCCAAGACCAGATGGCTTCACAGGGGAGTTTTACCAAACATTCAAGGAAGAAGTAAAACCTATCCTCCTCAGACTACTACAAAAAATCCAAGAGGAAGGAACACTTCCAAGCTCATTCTATGAAGCAGCATCACCCTAATACCAAAACCAGGTAAAGACAACACAATGAAATAGAATTACAGGCCAATATCCCTCATGAACATAGATGCCAAAATCCTCAACAAAATTTTAGCAAATCGGATCCAGCAGTATACCAGAAGGATCATACACCATGACCAAGTAGGATTTATCTCAGGGATGCAAGGATGGTACAATATCTGCAAATCAATAAACGTGATACATCACATAAACAAATTGAAAGAAAAAAACCACATAGTCATATCAATTGATGCAGAAAAAGCATTTGACAAAATTCAACACCCATTTTTGATAAAAACTCTCAGCAAGGTGGGAATAGAAGGATCATACCTCAACATAATAAAAGCCATGTATGACAAACCCACAGCCAACATCATACTCAATGGACAAATCTAAAACCATTTCCCCTAAGAACAGGAACAAGACAGAGATGCCCAACCTCACCACTCCTGTTCGACATAGTACTGGAAGTATTAGCCATTGCAATTAGGAAAGAAGAAGAAATAAAAGACATCCAAATTGGAAAAGAAGAAGTAAAACTGTCCTTATTTGCAGATGACATGATATTATATATAAAAACCCCTAAAGATTCCATCAATAAACTGTTAGACTTAATAAAAGAATTCGGCAATGTAGCAGGATACAAAAATAACACCAAGAAATCTATGGCATTTCTATACACCAATAGTGAACTTGCAGAAAGAGAGATTAAAAAAACATTCCCATTTACAATTGCACCAAAAAATTTAAGCTACCTAGGAATAAACTTAACTAAAGAGGTTAAAGACCTCTACTCAGAAAACTACAGGACGTTGAAAAAAGAGATAGAGGAAGACATAAAGAGATGGAAGAACATACCATGTTCTTGGATTGGTAGAATCAACATCATTAAAATGTCCATACTACCCAAAGCAATCTATAAATTCAACGCACTTCCCATTAAAATACCAATGGCATATTTCACAGAACTAGAACGAACTCTCCAAAAATTCATCTGGAATAAAAAACGACCCCGAATAGCTGCAGTGATCCTGAGAAAGAACAAAGTAGGTGGGATCTCAATACAAGATATCAAACTGTATTAGAAAGCCACTGTTCAATGGAATAGAATAGACCCCAGAAATCGGCCCAAACCAATATGCTCAATTAATATTTGACAAAGGAGACAAGAACATACAATGGAGTCAAGATAGTCTCTTCAATAAATGGTGTTGGGAAAATTGGACAGATACATGCAAGAAAATGAAACTAGACCACCAACTTACACCATACACAAAAATAAACTCAAAATGGATAAAGGACTTAAATATGCGACGGGAAACCATAAGAATTCTAGAAGAATCCAAAGGCAAAAAAACCTCAGACATATGCCGAAGCAATTTCTTCACCGATACAGATCCTAGGGCATTGGAAACTAAAGAGAAAATAAACAAATGGGACTACATCAAAATAAAAAGCTTTTGCACAGCAAAAGAAACCATCAACAAAACAACAAGAAAGCCCACTACATGGGAGAACATATTTGCCAATATTATCACTGATATGGGTTTAATCTCCAACATTTATAGGGAACTCATACAACTCATACAACTCAACAAAAGGAAGATAAACAATCCAATCAAAAAATGGGCAAAGGACCTAAATAGACACCTTTCAAAAGAAGACATTCAGAAACCCAAGAGACATATGAAAACATGCTCAAAGTCACTAATCATCTGAGAGATGCAAATCAAAACAACAATGAGGTACCATCTCACACCTTTCAGAATGGCTATCATCAACAATTCAACATACGACAAGTGCTGGAGAGGATGTGGAGAAAAAGTAATACTCATGCACTGCTGGTGGGAAAAACCAGAAACACCAATCAGAAAGGATATATGCACCCCTATGTTCATAGCAGCACAATTCACCATAGCTAAGATCTGGAAACAGCCTAAGTGCCCATCAGTAGATGAATGGATTAGAAAACAGTGGTACATCTACACAATGGAATACTATGTTGCTGTAAAAAAGAAGGAACTCTTACCATTTGCAACAGCATGGATGGAACTGGAGAGCATTATGCTAAGTGAAATAAGCCAGTCAATGAAGGAAAAATACCACATGATCTCACTCATTCATGGATAATAAAGACCATTATAAACTTATGAACAAAAATAGATACAGAGGCAGAGCTGCCTCAAACAGACTGTCAAACTACAGCAGGAAGGCTGGGGAGGTTTGTGGGGCAGAAGGGGGAGGGGGTAAGAGATCAACCGAATGACTTGTATGCATGCATATAAGCATAACCAATGGACATAAGACACTGGAGGGTAGGGGAGGCCAGGGGAAGGTTAAGGGCGGGGCAAAAAAAGGAGACATATGTAATACCCTTTGTAATACTTTAAGCAATAAAAAAATAAATAAATAAAATAAATAAAAAATAAAAATGTACTTAAAAAATAAAAATAAATAAATAAAAGCCATGAGGGCAGCTAGAGTGTGGTTGCTCTTTGAGTAGAGCTATGGCAGAGTCCTGTGATTCTATCTGAAGATATTTTATTTTACTTTTTTTTAAATACTCTGACTTTAAAGAATATATAAAGTCATCTTTGAAATGAGATAATAAAAAATAAGAGCTTGCTTGTGAAGAAATTGGAGGTCATTAATCTGTGACTGCACCAAATAAAACTTGTAGCCATCTTGTAAATGTAGAGAAGCCAGCCCAGAGTTCCTTGTATCTGTTATACTAACAAGTCTATTTTCACTTTTTTCTGCATTGTTCTCAGGTAGACTTAGAGGATGGTGAGCTCTACCTTTCATTCTAGCATGTGAGAGTTTATGAATTAACTAGAGGCCCAGTGCACGAATTAATGCAAGAGTGGGGTCCTGCTGTCCGGCCCCAATTTGGGCTGATTGGGACAGGCTGGCCAGGGGGCAGTGCCACAGGTGGTTGGCTGGCCAGCCCTGGCCCCTGGTTGAACTTCTGGTTGAACTCCCATCTGAACTCCTGGTTGAGGGGACAGTTTGCATATTAGCCTTTTATTATATAGGATTCTGTAGAATCATCTGCCCAGAACCTTCTCTCAGACCTGATTTTATTAAATATTTGCTGCTATATTCATTACTTCTGTCTTAAATTATTCAGAAATTTTCTGTATGTAGGTTATATAATTTTTATCTCAACCTGTAACCTTTAAACTTTCCCATGATCTTAGATTTATTGATAATCATTAAAATTTCAAGTCTGTGTCAAAATTATGGGATTTTAAGGGTTGGCCTTTCCCCGCTACCATTGCATTACTCTTGACTGAGTAGGTATTTTGTGGTGTAAAGTATAGCCTGCTGAACAGTTTAAATGTCCCTCATGTGTCTGTCTGTGAGATTGCAGAATCATTTCATCAAAACAAAGGCGAAATTCTTTTAACTCCAGTCAGGTGAGTAATGTCTAAGTTCTCATCCTTTGAAGTTACTGGATTTTGTGTCATTTAAAAAATCTCCAAAACAAAGTGTTTGACTTTTATGCCCTGTGGATTTTCCAAAACCATAAGTTTAGCCTCAGTCTCTTAATAAGAGGTGACTTCTTGTGGGGTTTTTGTTTTGTTTCGTTTTATGTTTAATACTAGTGCCCCGGTGTATGGATTCGTGCACATTGAAAGGAAATTAATTAGAAGGTGGCAGGTGGGATGGAACTGGGCAAGATGGGCAGGACATACCTTGGAGCCAACCTCTCATGGTCCCTCCCTGGATGGTCATATCTGGGGTGACGCCATGGCTTGAAGGGTGTCTGTGGAGTCAGTGGGATCCCTCCAGCAAGTGGATTTCCTCAGTCTGGCCTGTGGGGATTGGGCTGAAACCAGCTCTCTGACATCCCCCGAAGAGGTCGCGGATTGTGAGAGGGCAGTTCTCAAGTGACACACCCGGAATTGGGCTCCCTCCTCTCTGGTTCCAGGTGCATCACCTGAAAACTGCCACTGCCAAGTCACCGCAGCTTGGAAGCTCCTGCATTGAGCATCTACCCCATGGTGGTCATTGTGCATCATAGCTACCGGTTGGATGGTTGGATGGTTGCTTAGCCATATATATATATATATATACTAGAGGCCCAGTGCACAAAAATTTGTGCACTCGGTGGGGAGGAGGGGTACCTCAGCCCGGCCTGTGCCCTCTCGCAGTCTGGGACCCCTCGGGAGATAACGACCTGCTGGCTTAGGCCTGCTCCCTGGTGGCAGAGGGCAGGCCCAATCCCTAGGTGCAGCCCCTGGTCGGGCTCAGAGCAGGGCTGATTGGGGAGTTGGGTCACTGCCCCCTGTCATGCACAGAGCAGGGCGGATCGGGAGGTTGCTATGCCACCCTGTCACACTCAGGGTAGGGCCGATTTGGTGGTTGCGGCGCCACCCCTTGTCACACACAGAGCAGGGCAAATCAGGGGGTTGGGGCACTGCCCCCTGTCACTCACAGAGCAGGGCCCATCAGGGGGGTTGGGGTTCCATACCCTGTCACACACAGAGCAGGGTCGATCAATGGGTTGGGGAGCTCCCCCTTGTCATGCACAGAGCAGGGCCCATCAGGGGGTTGAGGAGCTCCCCCCTGTCACTCACAGAGTAGGGCCAATAGGGGAGTTGGGGCACCACACCTGTCACACACAGAGCAGGGCGGATCAGGGGGTTGGGGTGCCGCACCCTGTCACACTCAGGGCAGGGCCAATGGGGAGGTTATGGCTCTACCCCATCACACATAGAGCAGGGCCCATTGGGGGGGGGAGGGTTTGGGGCGCTGGACCCTGTCACACACAGCAGGGCCGATCAGAGGGTTGGGGCACTGCACCCTGTCACACACAGAGTCGCAGGCCGATCAGGGGGTCGGGGAGCTCCCCCCTATCAGGCACAGAGCAGGGCTGATCAGGGAGTTGGTGCGCCTTCCCCTGTCACGAACAGAGCAGGGCGGATAGGGAGGTTGTGGTCCCGCCCCCTTTCACACACAGAGCCGCAGGGTGATCAGGGGGTTTGGGCACTGCCCCAGTCACGCTGATCCCAGTGCTGGGCGGCATATTACTCTTTTACTATATAGGATAGAGGCCTGGTGCATGGGTGGGGGCTGGCTGGTTTGCCCTGAAGGGTGTCCTGGATCAGTGTGGGGGTCCCCACTGGGGTGCCTGGCCAGTCTGGGTGAGGGGCTGAGGGCTGTTTTCAGGCTGGCTGATGACTGAAGCTCCCAACCACTCCTTTTTTTCTTTTGTCTTTTTTTTTATTCTGGGCTAGCTTTAGCTCTGAGGCTTGACTCCAGCTCTTAGGCCTCTGCTACTGAAAGCAGGTATCTGGTTTGTTTGGTTTCTATAATCGAAACACTGTTTCAACTCCAGCTCTGAGATCCTGGCTGGCTGAAAGCAGGTTTCTGGGGTTTTTTTTAGCTTCTATATTTGTAACAGTGTTCAAACTGCAAGCTCAGAGGCCTGCAGCAGCAGGAGGGGAACATTGGAGTCCTCTGTCACTGAAGCAAGCAAGCCTCATGTTCGCTTCAAGCTGCCTGGCTTCCAGCCACCATCTTAGCTGGCAGTTAATTTGCATATCACCCTGATTAGCCAATGGGAAGGGTAGCGGATGTACGGCTAATTACCATGTTTCTTTTTTATTAGATAGGATAGACTAGTGGCCTGGAGCATGAAATTCATGTGGGGTGTGGGGGGGGGGATGGGGGTGGTCCCTCAGCCCGGCCTGCACCCTTTTCAATCTGGGACACATTGAGGGATCCTCATGGGATCAGGCCTAAAATGGCAGTCAGACATCCTTCTCGCAATCTGGGACTGCTGGCTCCTAACCTCTCGCCTGTCTACCTGATTGCCCCTAACCACTCTGCCTGTTGGCCTGCTCGCCCTCAACTGCCCCCCACCCCACCAGCCTGCTCACCCCCAATTGCGCCCCCCCCCCCGCCAGCCTGATCGCCCCCAACTGACCCCCACTGATGGCCTGCTCACCCACAACTGGCTCCCCCTGCTGGCCTGCTGATACCCAAGTTCCCCCCTGCCCCCTGGCCTGGTCACCCACTGGTCTGATCACCCACAACTGCCCTCCCCTCTTGGTCCCGAACTGCCTCTACCTCGGCCCTGCCACTATGGCTTTGTCCAGAAGGTCTCCTGGAAGGTCTCCCAATTTAATCAGCATATTACTCTTTTATTAGTATAGATAGAGACTTGGTGCAAGGGTGGGGGGGTTCCCTTAGGGGGCGGGGTGGCCTGGGCAAGGGGCCTGTGGTGGTTTGCAGGTCAGTCATGCCCCCTAGGGTGAGGGTCCCTGCTGGGGAGCCTGTCCAGTCTGGGTGAGGGGCTGAGGGCCGTTTTCAGGCTGGCCACACCTCCTTCAGGGTGGGGGTCCCCGCTTGGGGGCCTGGCCAGCCTGGGTGAGGGCTGAGGGCTGTTTGCAGGTCCCTCCCTTAGCAGCCAGCCCTGGCAACCCAAGCCTCCCATGCCCACAGGTCCCTCCTTCAGCCCCAGGCCAGGGCAGGAGGGGAAGCTTGGCTCCCTTTTTGGCTGGGGCGATCCAAGCTTCCCACCTGCTCTGATTGGCTCTGTGGCCATGGCCATCTTTGTCCCACTAATTTGCATACTCAATCTTGATTGGCTGGTGGGCGTGGCTGTGGGCATTGGGGAGGGGTGGTTAATTTGCATGTTTCTCTTTTATTAGTGTATATTCCATAAGGAGTGTGTGTGAGAGAGCATCAGTGTGACAGCTTACCATGAGATGAGGCCCCAGTGAAGAGGACTGAGATGCAAGGTCATGGCATGGCAATGGCCAAAGGATGTTTATCTACAGGGCACTCACACATTTGAATTTACTAGTGCCAGGAAGGCTGTGTTCCTAACCCTTTCTGTAGACATAGGAAGTGCTGGAGCTAAACAGATTGGAGGGTGAAGTCTAGTTTATCTATGTTCTAGTTTATCCATTTTGTCTCTTTCCTCATCATTAAAATGGGAATTATATGAAATTCACATGGTATTATAAGATTTAATGAAATACTGTGTATGAAACTCTGTATAATGTCAATTTGGCTTTTTAAAAATTACTCAATCTTAATTATGATTTGGATTACTAATTGTGAGAAGGGTACTTGTAAAATAGATATAAGCACCATTTGGATCTTCTGAAAATAAAGTGAATTGTCATGGTTCCTTGGACATCTCATCTTCCATGACTTCTCCACAGTCTTCTCCAGCCTCTCCTATGTAGTTGGGCTACTGGCTTTGAAGCTGTGAGCCACGGGTTAACCTAGTCTTGGTTTAGAACCCTGTCAGCTGCTACTACTTTTTATATATAAATCACTATATATAATTTCTGCAGAAGTTGAGCTAAGTTTAAAAATGATTACCTTTGCACACCTTTCTTCATCTAAAATAACCCATTGGTGGCTGTATAAGTAAAGAACTGAGGGAGAGATTAATAATTGGGAAGAACCTGGACAATGTGAGGATGTCTCAGCTGGACTACAAATGGACAGCTAACAGGATCTGCCAAGCTTTTCTAATGCACTAACGTAATACACAGACCTTCTGGATCTCCATATCCGTTACCTGAGGATTTAACAGACTTTCTCCCTGCCACACCCGTGAACTGTATTCCAAATCCATCTCTTCATTTTATCACCATAGTTTTTTTTTCTTTTTTTTTGTTTTAATTTCTATATTGATTAAGGATATGTGTCCTCATCTCCCCATTACCCTCCCAACTCCCCTTCCACTCATGCCCTCACCCCCCTGTTGTCTGTGTCCATTGGTTAGGCTTATATGCACACATACAAGTCCTTTGGTTGATCTCTCCCCCTTACCCCCACCCTCCCCTACCTTCCCTATGAGGTTTGACAGTCTGATCAATGCTTCTCTGTCTCTGGATCTGTTTTTGTTCATCAGTTTATGTTGTTCATTATATTCCATAAATGAGTGAGATCATGTGATATTTATTGTTCTCTGACTGGCTTATTTCACTTAGCATAATGCTCTCCAGTTCCATCCATGCTGTTGCAAATGGTAAGAATTATTTTTTACAGCAGCATAGTGTTCCATTGTGTAGATTTACCAAAGTTTTTTAATCCATTTATCTGCTGATGGGCACTTAGGCTGTTTCCAAATCTTAGCTATGGTGACTTGTGCTGCTATGATCACAGGGATGCATATATCCTTTCTGATTGGTGTTTCTAGCTTCTTGGGATATATTACTAGAAGTGGGATCATTTGAATGGGAGTTCTATTTTTAGTTTTTTGAGGAAACTCCATACTGTTCTCCACAGTGGCTGCACCAGTCTGCAGTCCCACCAGCAGTGCATGAGGGTTCCTTTTTCTCCACATCCTTGCCAACACTTGTCATTTGTTGATGATAGCCAGTCTGACAGGTGTGATTTGCATCTCTCGGATAATTAGTGACTTTGAGCATGTTTTCATATGTCTCTTGGCCTTCCTTCTGTCTTTTTTCAAAAAGTATCTATTTAGGTCTGTTGCCCATTTTTCTATTTGGGTTGTTTACCTTCCTTTTGTTGAGTTGTATGAGTTCCCTGTAAATGTTGGAGATTAAACCCTTACCGGTGATAACATTGGCAAATATGTTCTCCCATGCAGTGGGCTTTCTTGTTGTTTTGTTGATGGTTTCCTTTGCTGTGCAAAAGCTTTTTATTTTGATGTAGTCCCATTTGTTTATTTTTTCTTAGGTTCCATGCCCTAGGAATTTCTTCACTGATACTGCAAAAACTAAAACTATTTCCCCTAAAAACAGGAACAAGACAGGGATGCCCACTCTCACCACTCCTGTATGACATAGTACTGGAAATACTAGCCATTGTAATCAGACAAGAAGAAGAAATAAAAGGCATCAAAATTGGAAAAGAAGTAAAACTGTCCTTATTTGCAGATGACAAGGTTCTTACATAGAAAACCCTAAAGACTCCATCAAAAAATTATTAGACTTAATGAATGAATTTGGAAATGTAGTAGGATACAAAATTAACACCAAGAAATCTATGGCATTTCTATACACCAATAGTGAACTTACAGAAGAGAGACTAAAAAAGCAATCCCATTTACCATCGCACCAAAACAATTAAGATACCTAAGAATAAACTTAACTAAGGAGGTAAAAGACCTCTAATCAGAAAACTACAGGACACTGAAAAAAGAGATAGAGGAAGACATAAACAAATGGAAGAACATACTGTGTTCATGGATTGGTAGAATCAACATCATCAAAATGTCCATACTACCCAAAGCAATCTATTGATTCAATGCAATGCCCATTAAAATAACAATGGCATATTTCACAGATCTAGAACGAACTTTCCAAAAATTCATCTGAAATAAAAAAAAACAAAAACCCAAATAGCTACAGCAATCCTGAGAAAGAAGAACAAAGTAGGTGGGATCTCAATACCAGATATCAAGCTGTATTATAAAGCCACTGTTCTCAAAACAGCCTGGTACTTGCACAAGAACAGACATATAGGTCAATGGAATAGAATAGAGAACCCAGAAATCGACCCAAACCAATATGCCCCATTAATAATCGACAAAGGAGGCATGAACATAAAATGGAGTCAAGACAAGTCTCTTCAATAAATGGTGTTGGGAGAATTGGACAGATACATGCAAAAAAATGAAACTAGACCACTAACTTACACCATACACAAAAATAAACTAAAAATGGATAAAGGACTTATCACCGTAGTTCTTTCATCTATTTTCAACTATCACAAACTTCTTACTCATATTGTTAGGGGCAGAAATAGAATACTGGTACAGCTATAATTATAAGACATATTAATCATTCTTTGTTAACCATGACTGTTCTGTTCTGATTAGAGAAAGCACATTTTAACCTGGCTGAGAGTTGCATGCCCTGGGACATGGGAGCTAACATCAGAATGCAGTCCATCCTCCTATTCCAAGAGCTGCCTGTCATTATGGAAAGATTTACAACCTGTGGCTAAACAATATAGTCCAGGAGGCACCCACCCTTTGCAACCCCCAGCCCTATTGCCTGTAGCCATTATACATTGCCTACTTCCCCCTGCCTGTAATTCTTATTTTCCCACATAATCTTTGCCCTGCCACCCAATATAAGCAGCTGGTTGATGGGGAGAGGTAGAGCAGATTTTTGGGGATGACCTGCTGCTCTCCCATGCTGCTGGATTGTTGGAATAGAAGCTCATATATGATTCAACCTGTCTCTGCTTAATTGGCTCAAGTAGTGACCTGGACCCGTTGGTTTTCCAGTTACAGCATTTGCAAGAAGAAGTCTGAGGATGCATATCAAAGTGACTATTAACCTTGTACATAATCTGACACTATAGATAGCAAAAAAAGCCCTGGGATTAATTTATGTGCAAATTATATTGTTCTTATCACCAGTTCCTTCTTGATTCTACTTATGAATAGGAAGATCTTCAGTTTAAAAACTATGCAGTGTAGCTCACTTACAGTAAATGAATAATGATGAGCTCCATAAGCAAGACACATCCTGCTAAAATCATTACTATACACTTCCCCCTTTTTCCCTCCTGAACTGGTAAGTGTCCTATTCAAAGCAGTGTATGTCACATGACTCTAGATGCCCTGCAACCCAAACTCCACATCAGAAAAAATGTGATTTTCACAAATAAACCTAGATGCAGAGATTGTGGTTTAGTGTATAGATTCAAGGGGCGAGTGGGGTGACCTTGGGTGTGGGATACAGAACACAGCGCTGACATCGGAAAGGCTTTCTCAGAGATCCATATGCTGTCACTGGCAGCAGTTGCTATAAGCACTGCCACCGGCTCACTGACAAAAGTAGGAGGAAAACTAAGTATTTGTATTTAGCTAAGACAATGCCTCACATACTAAATATTCAACCACAAAAGTAATAAACAACATTGGTGCATGTGTTAGACATTTTTCTTTTAAAAGTAATGGAAAATCTAATTTATGCAAAAAATAATGTGTTTTCTTTTTATGAAAGAAAAAAATATGTCATAGCTGACTGCCTTCCAGATAAAGCATGAAGTCAGGACATCTTAACTTTGAGATCTGGGAGCAAAAATATCAATTCTGGAGTGTTTGTAAGTTCCTGTAATCTTCTTTCACACTGTCTGAGACAGCAGGAGCCTGCTCACCACTGCTGCTCTGAGTGGCTCTGAGTCCATGTGTTCTTCTAAATTCTTCCTGGCTACGCCAGGGCTGGTTCTGCCTCGGACCCTGCCCACTGTACTAACTGTTGGGAACTTAGTCCAGGTTCCTCCTTTATCCTCTGCTCACTAGTGACAGGTGTCAGGTCTGAGCACCCCTGCCTGGAGCTGGACCTCCTAGGATACCTGGTTTTAGAGGGAGAAGCCATGAGAGGTTGTGGGTGTATAAGAATGAGTCTTTACTGCAGAAGCCAGTGGCCATATAGCCGTCAGACAAACTGTTCTTTATAGCAAAGTCCATACAGGCAGGCAGCCAGACCCCGGCTGGTGAGCAGGTACCTCTTTCCCACAAAGCAGCATTAGTCTCTGTGACCACAGCTATTATCTGAGCAGCCACACGCTGCCCCCTAGACTCACCGCCTCACATCCTAGTGGTACCTAAGCAATCTGTCTCAGCAGCTTCTCCTGTGTCTCCTGCCCAGCACACTGGCTGGTTAACATGGTAGCTGTATCTGAGCTCTCTGTGAGCTCTTAGCCTCACATCGTGGCAGTACCAGCTCTCAGCTCCATCTGAGCTCGCAGCCTCTCCTGCACACATAGGAGCTGCATTCTCTGTGCCTACTGTCTCTGCTTCTCTGCACTCCAACCAACTAGCTGGTCAATAACTTGTATATCATGCTAGAGCAGGGGTCCTCAAACTTTTTAAATAGGGGGCCAGTTCACTGTCCCTCAGACCGTTGGAGGGCCGGACTATAGTTTAAAAAAAACTATGAACAAATTCCTATGCACACTGCACATATCTTATTTTGATGTAAAAAACAAAACGGGAACAAATACAATATTTGTATTTGCATGTGGCCCGCGGGCCATAGTTTGAGGACCCCTGCTCTAGAGACAAAGAAGGCTGGTTGCCAATGGTGACATCAATCATTTTGTTTACAGAAGGGCACAGTGTACCATGTTTCCTTGCACCTATTTATCTTGGCTTGGGCATCCTGATTAGGCTCATGCTCAGAACGGCCTTGGCCATTCTGGTATATTACAACAAAGCCTCTGTGCTCCAATTGGCCTTGACTATCTGGGGACCCTGGTGTGGTTTCCACACTCCACCCATTACACCAGAATGGCTTTCTAGGGTTGCTCTGGCCTACCTTCCAGCTCCCTGAACACAGAGTTCAATCCAAACTATAACATGCTATGGCCAGTCAAGGGGTGTGACTATAACTTATAGTCGTACCTGGTTCCCCAAGGGAAATGAAGGGTTATTCATGGCCCTTCCCTAGTAATAGACCATGGCTAGGTCTGTCCTGCTTCTTCCCCCTTCTGCCTAGGGGACAGGTCTTTGTCAGAACAGTTCCTCTGTTGCTTTCACCTGTACATGTAGTCTCTGTGGGTACTTCCGTGTACACTTGTGTAGCCTACTCCTTTAGGCTAGGAGGGTCCACACCTCAGTGGGGCTTTCCTGCCCCACATGGGTGATGGCTATTGCCTGTGCCATCGTAGCAACCATCGGCCTGGAAAGACAACCCACCTGTCCTTCTAATGGCCAAAGGGCTACTCTGCTCAGTATCTGAATCGAACCACAGTTTGTCTGTACTCAAATGGATAGTCACAGATATCCCTGTGGTAGGGTCCCATACTAGACCCACCCTTAAGCCACACATGGTCTCCAGGAGGAGTGATATGCCCTCTTGGAATGGACTAAGAGAGTAGCTCCTCTGTGTGACCTTTATCCCTCACAGGGTCTCACATGTTATGGGACCTCACAGGGCCTGTAATTCCTGTGACAGAGCGCTGGTACTCACCGCTTCCCTCTGTTCCAAATAGGCTTCCCCCACTTTCCTAAACTTGAGGTTTGTGCCACTTCCGACATGGGCGTGGCCACCCAGGCCTACAAGGCAACACACATGGCTTCCAGTTTCCTTCCATAATTGGGGCCAAAACCTGATGCGTACCCATCTCCGCCCACCTGGACAACTGCCTTCTTGAGAGCTGGGCACTTTACTTCTTTTGGGGTTCAACCCTAAATAGGCCCCTTCCAGGACAGCTCTCACACTGGCAGTACCAATGGCGCTCAGTGGAAAACTGGGCACTCGCCAGTATTCCCAAAGACCACTGAGGTCTGTCGACCAACACAGGTCTACAACAGTTGCTGGCAGCTGCGTTCAAATCAGCAAGAGAATTGGAAGTTAATACAACATTATTAACACAATGAAACATAACATTGGCACCGTGGCCGCTGCAGGCAGCCACATCCCTTGCCATCAAACATGACACATGGTAAAGCCGTACAAAACATCTCGGAGGGAGGGTGACCAAAGTTCACTGTCGACCCTTTGAAGCAAAAGCAAACTGTCCTTGACTCTCTGGAGTCATGTCCACAGAGAAGGGACCAGTCAAGTTCATCCTGCAGTTTTTTGCAGGTCACAGCCATCCATTAAGTGCCACTGGCTCCTCTTCACACTGGACCAGGGCTGTGTGCGGGGGACCATCCGTCTTCTCTCTAGCAGCAAACAGTCTGTCCAATCTCCCTAAAGTGCATTCTGGCATGGGAGAGAGTCGTATGCTGCCCACAGGCAGCTTAGCCCACACATATCTGGGCTCATACATCTGCCCAGCAAACTGCAGTCCATGTTAGCAAGTTCAACATGTGGCCACCTGTCCTCCTAATTGGTCTCTGCCAGTCCCTCAGTCAGACTCCTCCTCGCTAGGAGAGTCAGGAAGTCTTGAATGCACACTCTGGCCCAGGGAGAGTGCCTTCCCTCCGCCCTCTCCTGTTAGCCCTGTTTACCAGTTCCCTTGCCATCCCTGTCTCTCTAGGCCACTTAGCTCCAAGCTGCCAGCCAAACACAGCCAGGGCTGCAGCTAGAGACAAGTTTGAGCATTGCAAAGCGCTCTCGGGGCTGAGGCGGCTTGGGCATCAGGTCCAGGCCCCTCCACCCCCCACCCCCCCCCCCCTGCGTCCCACTGTCCTCTTTCCCAACAGCAACTATGGCGTCTCCCTGGTGCCTAAGGAAGGGGCATCCATCCCCTCCTCTCACAGCAGCAACAGGTACTGGTGGCTGCTGTTGTGGTCCTTAACCTTTTCAGTATATTTTCAAACAGGGAACTTTTACCAATCCCCAGCTGCTTTCACAGATCCGGGTTGCTGCTTGTCTCCCTTCAACCAGCAAGCAACATGCTTAAGTCTTTTATTGCGCTTTGTAAAATGCTCATTAAGGCAGCAGCTCAGATGTCAGGCAACTCCAGGCCCTCCCTGCTTCTTGCTGCAGCTTCTCCTGGTGGCTGTAGGTGGCTCTGAGCATTTGCTGCCCCTCCGCCTTCTTTTGCCTGCTCCTGCTTCTCCAGCAAAAGTCTCTCCCAAGCCTCCTCCTCCCAGAAACTCTCTGCAACCTGCTGCAGGCAGATGGAGGCTCTAAATCACCAGGGGCTTCCAAGGCTAGGCAGCAGCCTCACTGCTGTGCTGCATTCACCTGGGCGGTTGTGGGGCTCACATCTACCTTTCCCCACCAGGCTCCTGGGGACTCAGTCTCTGGTCTCACTGGCAGCTCGCTGTGCTATGGCTGGGGCTGCTCCAAATCACCCAGGTGGCTGTGACTTCAGCTCCGCCTCTCCTCTGCCAGGCTCTTGGAAGTTCAGTTCCCCCCAAGCTGCTCCTACTCTATGCTTCCAAGTCCCCTAGTGGTGTCAGAGTCACCATGACCGAGGGGCACTCACCCCAGAGTCCTGTCGTGATGCCCAGCGTTGGGAGCACTGGCTCCTGCTCAGACCCGCACATCTTCCGGATCCTCGTACCTCAGTTTATCACCCTGCCAACTATGCCAACTGTCAGAGTCACCAGACACACTGGTCAAGTAAATGTTTTAGGCTTTGAGAGCCACATATAGTCTCTGCCACATATATTTTTCATGGCCCCTTAAAATGTAAAAATATGCCTAAGTATAAAGTGTACAGCAAGATACTCTGGGCTAGAATTGGCCCATGGTTTTGGTTATCGATACCCTGCTATTGACTGTGACATCTGGACTTGAGAAGTGCACCATGCTGACCCTCCAATGGTAACACCGCTTGGATTAGGAGGATTTTTCAAAAGTCTAAATGTTTTTTCAAAAGCATGAGAACATCATTCATACCTACGCCAAACCCCTGCCTCTCTGGGAAAAAAAACCCAAATCTCTAATGAGATCATTAGGTACGTAAGCAAGTTTCTTTGCAACACCAGGATAAACATGTATTTAGGGGTTTATTTGTCTAGGTCAGTGGTCGGCAAACAGCTGCTCGTGAGCCACATGCGGCTCTTTGGCCCCTTGAGTCTGGCTCTTCCACAAAATACCATGTGCGGGCATGCACGTACAGTGCGATTGAAACTTCGTGGTCCATGTGCGGAAGTCAGTTTTCGGCCTGGGTGAGTCTATTTTGAAGAAGTGGTGTTAGAAGAAGTGGGACGTGTCAGTCGGTCGAGCGACGGGAGACTTGGGGGCCGCGGGATACGCAGCGCTGGGGAGGTACATTGTTTTGAGGTACATTCGCTGAGGTCAACCCCTTCCAACTCTCCCATCCACACTCGTCTTATCTGAAACAAGTATACAAGACGAGTTTGGATGGGAGAGTTGGAAAGGGTCAACCTCAGCGAACGTACCTCAATCAGATTGAGGACGTTTTTAGCAATGGCCAGCTTAGGAGTACCCTAATTAAGTTAATAACCATGTACCTACTTATATAGTTTAAGTTTAAAAAATTTGGCTCTCAAAAGAAATTTCAGTCATTGTACTGTTGATATTTGACTGTTGACTAATGAGTTTGCCAACCACTGGTGTAGGTAAAACTAGGAAAGGTTTGGTGCTATAAACACTATGACAGTTCTTGATCTAAAAGGCCTATAGAAGAAGCGTACAGGTCCAGTTCTTCAGGCTACATACAAATAATTATTAGACATACTTCTTAGCATAGGCAAAAATATACCTTTAAATAATAAAGGTATAATAAGATTCGTTGGAAAATATATGCAGCAACTGGAGCTTCCTCACCTTATTTGCAACCACAAAGGCTCTGAGTCTGTGGATCACATCAGCTTCAGAAAACCTTTCCAGGTGTCAGCAGCTGCGCTATATGTAACTGAACAGAAAATGGAGGTTTGTGTACCTGCTGCAATGAAAGCCAAACTCATGAGGCAGGTGCTTGTGGAAAAGAAAAGAGGATTTATTCAGGAACCAAATGACCTAGGAGAATGGAAGGCTCCTGTCTCAAAGACCAATCCCTTCACCCTCTGTCTCAAAGACCATCTCCTCTAACTGCTCAAGTCTTCTGTTCTTATATGGATAGTGAGAGGAGAGCTTTCCCCCTATCCCATTATCTTGCTGGTTCTTCGTGGACTCATGGCCCTATCCATTCATATTGCTAGCTTTTGGCAGCTCAGTGTAAGATCCTCCCCCTAAAACCATCTTGGCCAATGGGAGACACTCTCCTGGGCCCCAGATGACTGTCTGCACCTATGGAAACAACTCCCCCTTTCCAAATTCTGGATCCTTGCAATCTCACAGGGTAAATGAATGAAGGTCTCATCTTCTGTGGTTTCTTCCTGCTTCCAAATGCATACTCTCACCTATGCCTGGATCCAGGGATTCTTACTGTCTAATAAAAGAAGGGGTGGGGAGGGAGAGTCAAGAATGGAGGGAAGCCTTTACAGGAGGAAGAAAGATTGTTGTCTTCTGAAGATGGTGTACGCAGTGTCTAGAGGATGGGGCTACTGAACTAGCGGAGCTGGTTAAGGGCTTCATATTGCAAGAAGTGGTGCTTCTAAAGTGAGACCTATTGTGCAGACAAACAATCAAATCTTTAGTGAGGGCTATGCCCTGTAGTGTGTGTGTGGGTAAATGTAGTGAAATCAGAAACTGGGGAGACTAAAGTTCCCCCATCATCTAATCTTGAGCATGGCTTTGGGTGTCACTCTCAATAGCAGGATAAGTTTGCCAAGGAAGTCAATGTCTGGAAAATGCAGAATAAAATGAAAAGTCACATTGTCACTTAGCTTTGGGAGGCTGTCCCTATCCAAAAGAGGAATTTTAAAACTCTTTCAGGAGTGCAGGCCCAGCTTTCCCTTGCAGTATCAGCAGCTGCAGCAAGATCTGAATCCTCCTCAGGTGGCCCCCGCTTCATCAGTGTGTGGTGGATCCAAGGACTGAGTCCCGTGAGCTTTAGGAAGGAGTGTGTTGTCAGCAGGACATCATAGGGACTGGTCTATTGCTCAGCTAACTGCTGCTCAGGACCTTGAGTCTTCCAGGGCTTTAGTAAGACTCGGTTTCTCCGCTAGAATGCGTGTAAGGGCCTGTCAGATAGGTAGATGGACCTGCAATGGGCAAACTTGTGCAAAATTGTCAGTTTTTGCTCTAAGTGTTGAACATATTGTTTGATTTTCAATTCATGTTCTAAATCCAAAGAGGGTGTCCCTAAAACAGGAACTGGGAAGGGTCTCCCATAAACTGTCTCCAAGGGTCTGGGTGTGCTTTGGGGCACTCCCCTACCTACCCCGGAGCAAGGCCATAGGGAGCACCTGGTCCCATTTCAAATGTGTGTCCTACATATTTTCACCAGGGTCTTTCTTGTGTGGTTCATTTTCTCATTCTTCCCATAGATTGAGGCCTCCAAGATGCATGTAGTTTCCATTGAATCTGTAGTGCATGTCCTACCTTCTGGGAGATTTCTGAAGTGATCAATGGTTTATTGTCACTTTGAATGCTATAAGGGAGTTTAAACATAGGAATTACTTCTTTGAGTAGAAGTTTTGCTACTTCAGTTGCTTTCTTAGTTCTAGTGGATTATTCCTCTACCCATCCAAAAAAAGTGTCTATAAAAACTACTAAAAATTTAAAGTTTCCTATGGTTTTAAGCATCTGTGTGAAGTCACCCTGCCAGTCCTCAAAATGGGCATATCCATTTATGTTATACTTCCTTTCCTATAGGGGCACGTTCTGTTTTAGAATTATTTGTGGTGCCTTTCTGACAGGCTTTGATAACGTTCTGAATGGTCCTTTGTAAATGAGGGCCCTTCAAATGATGCCTAATGAGGTCCACTAAAGCATCGTTTCCATAATGGGTCCATTCATGTAGGTGTTTGAGGATGGGATATACTGGAGTCTCAGGGAATAAGCACATAACTTGATTGTTGATTTTCCATATAGAATTAGGGTCAGTGCTAGAGAATCCCCATGAATAGCTCTTTCCTCATCTCATTCTGTATAATAGAGTTTAAATTCTGACAAGTTCAAGTGGGGAATTAAAGCCCAAACAAGTGGTGGACCTCAGGAGGCTGGTCTTGAGGTTTTGTCAGCAATTTGGTTTCCCAGGTAGAAAACACTTCAAGAAGAATTAATACCAATCACTCTAAATTTCTTCCAAAATTTCAACAACAGGGAAAGCTTTCAAACATACTTTATGAGACCAAAATTGCTGTATACCAAAACCAGACAAGCACACTATAAGGTTGAAAACTCTAGCCCGATATTGCTGATGAACACAGATATAGAAATCCTCATAAAATATATTAGCACAATAGAGTCAACATTTAAAAGATCATACACCATGATCAATAAAATTTATTGCACAAGTGCAAGGATGGCTCAATATTCACAAATCAATCATGTTAAGAAAATGAAGGACAAATATCATATGATCATTTCAATAGATGAAGGAAAAGCATTTGACAATATTCAATATGCATTCATGATAAAAACTTTGAACTAACTGGGTATAGAGGAAAACTACCTCAACACACTGGAGGCCACATATGACACAGCTAACATCATTGTCAACAGTAAAAAACTGAAAGCTTTTTCTCTAAGATCAGAAACACAGTGATGCCCCCTTTTATTCATCATGGTTCTGGAAGCCTTAGCCAGAGCAATTAGGCAAGAAAAAGCAATAGGAATACTTTTAAATCAGTCTGTGTGCCATAGCTTCATCTTGAGAATGAACAGTAAGATAGAAAAAAATAATTGTGGCTGCTGGGAGAATTGTGATCATCTTTGGGGCCCAATGTCGTCATTACTCAGGGAAGGGTAGGCCTATGAAGTACATAGTCACTTCTCCTCCACATGGAAGATGCCCAAGGGCCCTGAGTCAGAGGACCACAGCCTGAAAAGTGGTCTTAGGACACCATTAAATGTGTTCTTGTGGAAGGTGAAAATATGGGACCCATCTGTCATGTTACAGAAAGATACTTCTCCAGCCTCATAATCCAGGAATATCCCCACACAAAGGGGTCTTTCTTTTAGAGTAAGATGAGTTTCTGGGGAGGTGAGAGCCCAGTATTCCCCATCATAGAGCCTGATGGCCCAGACACCATTCTGTGGGGACATTGTGACCCTCCCCTTCCTTTTTACAGTATCCCACAAATTCACAGGTCCCAGGACTGCATGTGCCCAACCTCTGCCTCCCAGTGGCATTTCCCTGAGCTGATGTCCTTCTGACCCAGCACACAGGGAAGGGAGTCAAATCTCTGCAAGGAGCTGGGTAGATCCTGACAAGTCTCTTGCCAGGTTACTCATTTCCCATCTTCAGACAGGAGGCGGGCAGGATGGGCAGTGGCTGCGTTCAGAGTCACATTTACTGCAAAGACAAATGGGCCATCATGTTTCCTGGAAAAGTCTGTTGCCTGGGCCCAAGGGTCCCCATTCTGTGAGGGCTTCTCTGGTTCTGGGCAGACCCAGCGCTCCTCCACTCATCTTCCCCTGACAGCACCTCCAAAGGATAGGGTCCCTCTGTACCAACACACACTCACCAGCTTTCGGTTCTTCTTTTATCCAAACTGCAAGAAACATATCAACATGAAAACCCACCACCTGAAAGATAAAGCTCCCGTCCTCCCAGAATATCTGAGTATGAATTCCGAAGCATTAATTCAGGAATGAAAGCAGCAATGGAAATACTTGTCCATGTACTTGCACCTCTTTTCACAGCCCACTGAGATATCTGACTTGAAGAACTGACTCATCCTTATGTTCTTCATCTGACTTTTATATCTGGTAAGTGTCTATAACCTATTTAGAATATTGGAAAGAAATAAAGAATCTACCTGTATAGCCAAATACATGTTTTTGCTATGGTTTCCTCATCTTTTATCTATCAAAGCATACTGTGAGATACAATATATTTTAAAAAGCTGCTATTTGTCTTTATCTTACTGGATTATTTCACTTAGCATAATAATCTCTAGGTCCATCCATGCTGTAGAAAAACGTAAGAGGTTTTATTTTTTACTGCTGGGCAGTATTCCAGAAATACAATATGATTTCACTTATATATGGAATCTAATGAACAAAATAAACTATCAAACAAAATCAAAATAGAGGCATGGATACATAGAATGCTGACCATTCTCAGCATGGAAGGGGGGAATGGATGAAAGAAGGTAAAGGGATTAGTTAAAGAACATTATACAGAACCCAGAGACTCAGACAACAGTGTGGTGATGGCCAGAAGGAAGGGGGAGTGGGGCTGAGTGGAGATGAGCAATGAGAGAGGGAATGGGACATCTGTAATAGTGTCACCAATAAAAGTAAAGTTAAATAAAACCACTAAAATTTAATATTCCAAACATGTTATTATCTGTTAAAATATTGAGTAATCTATTGATTTCATAAAATGTACGTTTTGCAGTTTCTTTGATTTTCAATATATTTTATTGCACACTCTTCAATGTGTTGACACTCTACAGTGTTAAGATATATTTGATAATAGCATATTTTTCAACAGTGTCCATGGCACTCACCAGCATATGATTTAGTCCCAGCTGCAAAAGAACAAAAGAGAAAATCATTTTTTTTTCTTTTCTTTTGTGTTTTCTCTCATTGTCTCTTCCATTTATGTCTTTGTCATATTTCTTCTTCTGAATCATTTGGACCTTCTCTTTCTCTACTATATTCTCATATTCCATTTTTTCAAACATAATGATAAAACTTAGGTGAGGATAGCTAGAAATAGGAAAGCAGCTAAAGGTGGGAGGGGAGGAGGAAAAGTGGAAGAAGTGTGGCTAACATAAAGACAGGGCGGAAGCAGGAGATGGGGAAGAACTTGTGGCTTGAACTTTAGAGAAAATTATTGAAGTTTAGAAATATAATGCTTTAAATGCTTTTTTCTGACTAAAGTATATTTTATTGTATTACTGTACCCTATTCTACTACTATAGGGTAGAATCAAACAAAGACAGAAGATTGAAAG
Source organism: Myotis yumanensis (assembly GCF_028538775.1). Classification (NCBI taxonomy): domain Eukaryota; kingdom Metazoa; phylum Chordata; class Mammalia; order Chiroptera; family Vespertilionidae; genus Myotis; species Myotis yumanensis. The sequence goes on from NW_027223757.1 coordinate 95,577,504, forward strand.
CTTTGAGAGATAAGCATAACTCAATTGAGCCTTCTTCCCATCACCTTCTTGTAGGAGCAAGATTAATTAAAATCAGAAATAACATCATGAGAGAAAGTAGATATGGCTTCCTGTGCTATAAATAATATCAATCATTTGTCTTTCATTGAAGCTTCTACCTTTTTTCATAATAAAATGCAAGCACACTCACATACACAGGACAGATATTTTTTAAGGTAATGAGGAGAATACAGTACAAGCATTTTCTGACCAAAGCTGCATCTGTAGCACTCACTAGTCATATGAAGCCTGCCACACACATTAAAGAGATATATTCCCAAATACCATTCAATCTGAAAACAAAATAAAATAAAATATTATTAGAAAAGACGAATATTATACTTTCAGAAACATCTTAGGATGTGAGCTTCACAAGTCATTTACAGAAAAAAACTAAAATTTATATATATATATATATATATATATATATATATATATATATAATGTGTGTGTGTGTGTGAAAAAATTCTTCTATATTCATAAAGTATTTGCATTTTGTAGAATTATCTACTATGCCAGTGGTCGGCAAACTGCGGCTTGCGAGCCACATGCGGCTCTTTGGCCCCTTGAGTGTGGCTCTCCCACAAAATACCACGTGTGGGCGAGCACGTACAGTGCGATTGAAACTTTGTGGCCCATGCACAAAAGTCGGTTTTTGGCCTGGGAGAGTCTATTTTGAAGAAGTACTGTTGATATTTGGCTCTGTTGACTAATGAGTTTGCCGACCACTGTACTATGCCAATAAAATGCATAAATATAAAGAATAAACCCTATGGTGGGTTGGAAATAGGCCCAGGAAAAATTGTGTAAAATATTTGTATATTGCCCTTTTTTGTTCTTTTGTTTTTGCTAAATCCCTCCAACAACATGGTGATTGCTGGAGGGAGAGGTTGAGAGAAGTGAAAGGGACTTAAATGGTGATAGATGGAGATTTGACTTGGTGTGGTGAACACATAATATAGTGAACAGATGATGTGTTGTGAAATTTTGTGTTAACCAGTGTCACTCGAATAAATTCAATAAAAATGAAAAATATTTGTATTCTTGTGAACCCTTAGGTAATATGATTAAGGGCATTGGATGACTGAGCCTCATTTTACATTTGACCAAAGAATGACATCAGAATTTACACATTTCTGATAGGACAGTGGATGGAGGAACTTAGCAAGTTTGTTGACTACTGCCATCTCTGAAGGTTTGGGGAAGTATCAATTACATAGAAATAGGCTCTAATACATGACAGACATACAGCATGTGTGTGTGTGTGAGAGAGAGAGAGAGAGAGAGAAAGAGAGAGAAGGAGGGAGGAATAGAGAGAGAGATTAGAAACTTTGAGTACATCAATCTAAAGCTCTTATAAACTAACTAGAGGCCCGGTGCACAAAAATTTGTGCACTCGGGAGGGGAAGGGGGGGTCCCTCAGCCCGGCCGGTGCCCTCTCGCAGTGTGGGACCCCTCGGGAGATAACGACCTGCTGACTTAGGCCTGCTCCTGGGTGGCAGAGGGCAGGCCCAATCCCTAGGTGCAGCCCCTGGTCGGGCTCAGAGCAGGGCTGATTGGGGAGTTGGGGTACCGCCCCTTGTCATGCACAGAGCACGGTGGATTGGGAGGTTGTGATGCCACCCTCAGTCACGCTCAGGGTAGGGCTGATTGGGGGGTTAGGGCGCTGCCCCCTATCACACTCAAGGCAGGGTCAATGGGGAGGTTGCGGCACCACCCCGTGATGCACAGAGCAGGGCCAATCAGGGGGTTGGGGCGCTACCCCCTGCCACTCACAGAGCAGGGCCAATCAGGGGGTTGGGGCACTGCCCCCCCCACCCCCCCCGTCACGCACAGAGCAGGGCCCATCAGGAGGTTGGGGAGCTCCCTCGTCACGCATAGAGTAGGGCTGATAGGGGAGTTAGGGCACCGCCCCCTGTCATACACAGAGCAGGGCGGATCAGGGGGTTGGGGCGCCACCACTGTCACACTCAGGGCAGGGCCGATGGGGAGGTTATGGCTCTACCCTGTCACACACAGAGCAGGGCCAGTGGGGGGGGGGAGGTTGGGGCGCCACCCCCTGTCACACACAGAGCAGGGCTGATCAGGGGGTTGGGACGCCGCACCCGGTCACACACAGAGTCGCAGGGCGATCAGGGGGTTTGGGCGCTGCACCCTGTCACGCTGATCCTGGTGCCGGGAGGCATATTACCCTTTTACTATATAGGATAGAGGCCTGGGGGCCAGCTGGTTTGCCCTGAAGGGTGTCCTGGATCAGGGTGGGGGTCCCCACTGGGGTGCCTGGCCAGCCTGGATGAGGGGCTGATGGCTGTTTGCAGCTGGTCACACACCCTTCAGGGTGGGGGTCCCCACTGGGGTGCCTGGCCAGTCTGGGTGAGGGGCTGAGGGCTGCTTTCAGGCTGGTGGTTTTGACTGAAGCTCCCAACCGCTCCTTTTTTTCTTTCTTTCTTTTTTTTTTTCTGGGCCAGCTTTAGCTCTGGCTCTAACTCTGAGGCTTCCGCTGCTGGTTTGTTTGCCATTCTATAATCGAAACAATGTATAACTTCAGCTCTGAGATCCCAGCTGGCTATATTTCTTACAAAGTTTCAAACTGCCAGCTCAGAGGCCTGCAAGGCAGGCGGGGAACGTTGGAGTCTGCAGTCACTGGAGCAAGCAAGCCTCATGTCGGCTGCCATCTTGGCTGACAGTTAATTTGCATAAGGATATGCTGATTAGCCAATGGGAAGGGTAGCAGTCGTATGCTAATTACCATTTTTCTCTTTTATTAGTGTAGATGCTTATAAGGGAGAAATGCACAATATGGAATGAAAAAAGAAGAAATAGCAAAGAACGGAACATAAATAGAGAGAACTTAATATAGGAGAAGTCCATACATAAAAGTTGGTTAAAAAGGAGAAAATTTATTAAATCAAGAAAAACAACTTAGTAATATTAGTATGATGACTCCCTTTAAAATGTTCTTAATCCCTTAATACTTGATATTATTTAAAGTTTTATTATTTAACTAAAGGCCCGGTGCACTAAATTCATGCACTGGGGTGGGAGGTGGAATCCCTCAGCCCAGCCTGCACCTTCTTGCAGCCCAGGAGCCCTCGGAGATGTCCAACTGCCAGCATTGAGCCTCTTCCCCCTGGTGGTCAGTGCGCATCATAGCAATTGGTTGTTCTGGTTGATCCACCATAATGGTCACTTTCGCTTTTATTATATAGATTAGTCAGTTCTTATTATTGCAGTAGCTATGTGGTATAAAGTTGCTTAAAGCACTGAATTAGAGAACACTGAACCACTGCTCCTAAGCAAATGTGGTTCCAGACACATCTAATCACAATATTTTTGTCTATCTGTGAACAAAACCTACCTGTATTTGCATTTCTATTTTAATTTATGCCTAAATGAGCTCATGTAAAGAAAATCACTTGAAAGAAAAAGAATTGAGGTACTGACAGTGGAAGATTTAAAAATCAAATAGCCTGTCTTTGTTGGAAAAAATTCATACATAAGAAATATTAAATGTACAAAACTTATCCAGTAAGTTGTTAATAAAATTATATTGACAGATGGATCTGTCCACATTGATTGCAACAGTAGGAGAAATCAGAGGTAGTATGGGAGAAACTGAATGACAAATGATGAGACAAACTTCATCTGAGAAGATAACAAAGCAAAATGATAAAAATGTATATGTTAATTAAAAACATGATCATTGAGAGTAGAAGGCAAAGATAAAGAAAAAAATGAAAGAATGAAATACACAGTGAAATGTGTTAATTGGACTTGCCTTTTTCTTGTCCATTCTTGCCTGAAAAATAAAAGAAAGAACCAGTTCATTAAGAATGAGAGCACAATGTTAGGAAGAAGAATAAAAATTTGAAACCCTTTTATAGTTTGCTCCATGGTGTAAATTGATCTATATCTCTGATTCATCAAACAGAGACAAAACTCTTACTTTCTCACACCTCTTGGTGCAAAAGGAATTAACACAATAATACAAGATAGCACAATGGGAGGAGATAAACTTGAGCATCTTCTGAGATAAACTGAATCAATCATTTGTGTTTCATTGGGCTTTCCTTTTTTTAAAATAACGTGCAAACACTCTCACATATATGAGATAGATACTTAAAAAGTATATTTTTAATACTTTTTGGGCTTGCTTTTATATGTTTTTTGGCTGCTACTAAATTTATGTATACATTAAAACACCCATCTATCCGTGACCGTTTCTGTACCTATTGTCATATGAATCCTTCGTTGTAGATTTAAAGAGATATATTACTAAATTTCATTCCTTTTTGAAAAAAGTTTATAATTAAAAAGTATCAGTGGGAAGAGAAGGATGCGAAACCTTTAATGATTATATTAATGTTGTATGAAAAAATATTTTAGATATATCCTAGGGTAACTTTTCATGCTATGAAATTAAAACTTTGTAATTGAGATATACTATTAATGACATTTTATTAAGTTATAATGACTTTCTACAAACACAAAATAATTTCATTTTGAAAAACCAATGATTTTGTCAATGGAAATAAAAACAAAAGTAAAAACACAATGGTGGGAAAGAAAAAGGAAGAAGCCTGCAAAATTATGCAAAATATTTGTATACTGTCAAAAACTTGGGTTATATAATCAAAGGCAATGGAACAGTGATCCTTGAGTTCACCCTCCAGCAATGAATGACATCTGAATTTACACGTTATTTGACAGAACAATGAAAGTTTGGAGTCTTCTCCCATTTAATAAAATTTGGGGAATTATTGATAGTACTAGAGGCCCGGTGCACGAAAATTTGTGCACTCAAGGGGGAGGGGGGTCCCTCAGCCAGGCCTGTGCCCTCACACAGTCTGGGACCCCTCGGGAGATAACGATCTGCTGGCTTAGGCCTGCTCCAGGGTGGCACGCCCAATCCCTAGGTGCAGCCCCTGGTTGGGCTCAGAGCAGGGCTGATTGGGGAGTTGGGAACGCCACCTCCTGTCGTGCACAGAGCAGGGCGGATCGGGAGGTTGCGATGCCACCCTCAGTCATGCTCAGGGTAGGGCTGATTGGGGGGTTGGGGCACCGCCCCCTGTCACACTCAAGGCAGGGTCGATGGGGAGGTAGCGGCGCCACCTCCTGTCACACACAGAGCAGGGCCAATCAGGGGGTTGGGGCGCTGCCCCCTGTCACTCACAGAGCAGGGCCCAACAGGAGGGCTGGTGCTCCATACCCTGTCACACACAGAGCAGGGCCCATCAGGGGGTTGGGGAGCTCCCCCCTGTGACGCACAGAGCAGGGCCCATCAGGGGTTGAGGAGCTCCCCCCTGTCATTCACAGAGTAGGTCCGATAGGGGAGTTGGGGCACCGCCCCCTGTCACACAAAGAGCAAGGCGGATCAGGGGGTTGGTGTGCCACACCCTGTCACACTCAGGGCAGGGCGAATGGAGAGGTTATGGCTCTACCCCGTCACACACAGAGCAGTGCCCGTGGGGGAGGGGGTTAGGGTGCTGCCCTCTATCACCCACAGAGCAGGTTCGATCAGGGGGTTGGGGCTCTGGCACTGTCACACTCAGGGCAGGGCCAATGGGGAGGTTATGACTCTACCCCGTCACACACAGAGCAGGGCCCGTGGGGGGGTTGGTTGGGGAGCCCCACCCTGTCACACACAGAGCCGCAGGGTGATCAGGGGGTTGGGGAGCTCCCCCCTATCAGGCACAGAGCGGGGCTGATCAGGGGGTTGGGGCACCTTCCCCTGTCACAAACAGAGCAGGGCGGATAGAGAGGTTGTGGCCCCGCCCCCTATCACACACAGAGCCACAGGGCAATCAGGGGGTTTGGGCGCTGCCCCCTGTCATGCTGATCCTGGTGCCGGGAGACCTCGCGGTTCCGCTGATCCCGGTGCTGGGAGGCATATTACTCTTTTACTATATAGGATAGAGACCTGGCGCACGGGTCGGGGCTGGCTGGTTTGCCGTGAAGGGTGTCCCGGATCAGGGTGGGGGTCCCCACTGGGATGCCTGGCCAGCATGGGTGAGGGGCTGATGGCTGTTTGCAGCTGGTCATACACCCTTCAGGGTGGGGGTCCCCACTGGGGTGCCTGGCCAGTCTGGGTGAGGGGCTGAGGGCTGTTTTCAGGCTGGCAGGTGACTGAAGCTCCCAACCTCTCCTTTTTTTCTTTTTCTTTTTTATTCTGGGGCAGCTTTATCTCTGGCTCCAGCTCTGAGGCTTGGCTGCTGAAATCAGGTATCTGGTTTGTTTGGGTTCTATAATCGAAACACTGTATCAACTCCAGCTCTGAGATCCTGGCTGACTCAAAGCAGGTTTCTGGGGTTTTGTTTAGCTTCTATATTTGTAACAATGTTTCAAACTGCAAGCTCAGAGGCCGGCAAGGCAGGAGGGAAGCGTTGGAGTCCTATGTCACTGAAGCAAGCAAGCCTCATGTTAGCTTCAAGCTGCCTGGTTTCCGGCCGCCATCTTGGCTGGCAGTTAATTTACATATCGCCCTGATTAGCCAATGGGAAGGGTAGCAGATGTACGGCTAATTACCATGTTTCTCTTTTATTAGATAGGATAGTAATGGCCCCGTCAACTTGAATACTTAAAAAGGTCCCAACTTAGCGGACATTTTCTAGAAATATATGAATGGTAACCATGTGCCTATTTTCCTAAGCTCCTTCATCTGACAATATTCATCATGTAACTATTGCAAGTCCTTGGAAGACAGATGAAGACAATATTGTAGGGAAAGAAAGGTATGGAACAAAGTAGGGTGCAATGATAATGATGGAAGATAACAAAACAGAAATGGAGATAAGTTAATAAGAAACATGTTCATATCCAAAAATAGAGGTTGGAAAATTGTACATCCAGGAGAAGGGAAGCCAACATATAGACAAAAAGACAGGGAATGGCAAATACACCAAGAAATGTCAAAGAGTTTTTGGATATAGGGTTGTCAGAAAAATATATGAAATAATTTCTTAAGATCATCTGGCAAATAAAATAAAAATATCTGTGTAGCACAGATGGTGTGGCTCAGTGGTTGAGCATCAACCTATGAACCGGGAGGCCACAATTTGATTCCCTATAAGAGCACATGCCCCAGTTTCAGGCTCAATCCCTAGTAGGGGACATGTAGGAGGCAAATCAATGATTCTCTCTCACTGATGTTTCTATCTACCTCTCTATCCCTCTACCTACCTCTCCAAAATAAATAAAAATAAAATAAATATTTGAGTAAACACTGTGGAAAACAAGCATAAAGAATATTGGTTCTTTGAAAAAATTGAACATAATATTAAACATATTGGAATGTAGATAAACACATACACATATATGCATCATGCACACAAAATAAAGATACCAACAGTGGCAGATGGCTGGTCCCTTTTATTTAGAGAATATTCTACCAAAAAAAAGTTTAAATGAGTTAATTTACTAAATTGAGAAAAAAATATTAGGAATAGTAATCCTGGTAGTTACCTTTTCAAAATGTACCCGACTGCTTTAAATATTATTTAGACTTTTATTACCCAGTGTGCTTGCTTTAATATGGTTTTTGGCTGCTACTAAATTTATGTACTCAATTCTCATTTTTGCTATAGCTCTGTTGTATAACAGAGCCCCAAACACCAAAACAGAATCTTGAGCCATTTCTGCTTGAGAAAATACAGTTAGGTTCCTGAGTGCCGTTATTCAAAACAATTTCTTTTCTTAATCTATGAATACAGAACCTTGTTTTATGTGGGTTTCTATTTCAATTCATGCCCAAATGAAGCTCATCTTCATTAAATCTCAGTAAAGGAAAGATATAAAGTAATAAATATAAGTAAAGCGAGTTCTAAATCCAATGAACTAGGCATTTGTTGGACTAAATGTTCACACCAGTCACTGAAAATGCCAATGACTCAGAGGTATATGTTAATAAAATGTACTTGGCAGAAAGCTGCATTCTTATAGATTGAAGAGAGAGCACAATTCAAATCACTACTAATGGGTAGAATTTTAAAAAAAAATGACAACATTCAGTTAGAAGATAAGACAAAGTCATGTAAAATATGCATATGTTGGACTTGAGGAAGATGATCATTGACAGTTGAAGGCAAAGGAACAATTAACAGATGAAACCAAGAGGAGGTACATAGGAAAATACATTAATGGAACTTATACTTTTCCTGCAAACTTATCAATAAAATAAAAGGAAAAAATGCCCTTGACCCTAATCTATTTATTAAAACGGAGGGCAGAATGTCAAGAAGAGAGAAGGACAAAAATGGAAACACGCCCATAGTTTCCTGTGTGCTTCAAACTGACCCCCATGTCTGAGAATAGAAGCCTAAGCTCCAGAGGCCTTGTCATTGGAGGAAATGTTTTGCTTCCATTCATCCCTCAATAACAAAGGAACTAAGAGTAGAAGTGATACCATAAGAAGAGGTAGGTGAGGATTTTCTCTGTGTAAACAACATTCATCATTAGTCTTATATTGGGCTTTCTACATTTTTCTGAATAAATTTAAAACATACACAAGATAATTACTTAAAAACAGATGAGAAAGCAGAGTAAAAGCACCCATTTGTCCCAAACTGTGTTGCAGTAATCAAATGAAGCCTGTTAAATTCATGAAAGAAAAATATTCCTAAACTCCATTCCCTCTGAAAATAAGTATACATCTGAAAAATATCAATAGGAAAATTAAAATGTTAAACTTTTAATGATTATATTGTCCCATAAATGACTTTTCTATTATATTTTAATTTGATTGCTCCTCATAGTATTCACAGAAAAATTCAGAATTGATAGGTATATTATCATTGGACTTTCTTTGTGATATACAATCCTTTCTATAAGCATTTTATTTTATTTTTTATTTTTTAAAATATATTTTATTGATTTTTTACAGAGAGGAAGGGAGAGAGATAGAGAGTTAGAAACATCGATGAGAGAGAAATATCGATCAGCTGCCTCCTGCACACCCCCCACTGGGGATGTGCCCGCAACCAAGGTACGTGCCCTTGACCGGAATCGAACCTGGGACCCTTCAGTCCGCAGGCTGACGCTCTATCCACTGAGCCAAACCGGTTTCGGCTCTATAAGCATTTTAAAGAGATTGAAGTTTGCATAATTAATATGTTTAATTATGAGTTTGGTAATACAAACTCAAAAAAAAAAAGAACAAATTGTATGTATAGAAAGAAAAAAGAGAAAAAAATTGTAAAATATTTGTATATATGGGGTCACTTTGGAATATATACAAAAACTGTGGGAGAATGAGACTCAAGTTCATACTTTGTCAATGAATGACATCACATTTACGAAGCCTTTAAAGAACCAAGCATGGTGAATCTTCCATTGGGAAGTTTGGACTTTCTCATCTCATATATTTGAATACACAACTGATATTCTATTTTGGAAACCATGTGCTTATCAACCTAATGCCCTTCATCTCACCAATGCTTAGTAAAATTATTGCAAGTCTCTGGAAAAAAGAGAAAAACAACAGGGAAAAAATGTTATAAAATGGGGGGGGGGAGGGTGAAGAATTGGGAAAGAATGAAATGTGTAGGTAAATTAAATGGAGAGAAATTAACATGGGACAAGTTCATAACCAAAATATTGGGGTGAAAACAGTAGACTTCAAGGAAAAAAGCAGGGCAACTGATGGCAGATAGATTAAAAGGCAAAGAATATAAAAGACACCAAGAAAGCAATCAATTTAAAGGGGTTTGGGAGTAACAGATTGTCCCCCAAATTGCCAATTTTTTCTGAGGTCTTTCTGAAAAACTAAAAGAAAAGATCAATGCAAATATTATGCCAAAGTAGCATGAAGGATATCCCAATTAAATCTATCAGGCGGCACATAAACACACAAATACATTGTACACGCACACACGTACACACACACACACACAGGCAGAGAGCTTTTTTGTCCAGAGAACATTTTGGAAAAAAAAATTGTAAATAAGCATACTAGAGGAGAATTTACTGAACTGAGAAAACATTTAGAAACATTATCTCTGTTATTATGTTTTAAAATAATCTTGATTTATTTTAACATTATTCTTTTATTGTTTTGTTTGTTTAGTATATTCTTTGCTGTTCTTATATCTTATAAATTCTTGTTATTGTGGTAGCTGTGTTGCATAAAGCAGCCACTAACATGGATGAAAGGTTCTGGAACTCTGTTTCTTAAGAAAATAAAAGGATAAAAATAAAAGTTAAGTTTCTAGGCAGCTCTATTTACAGCACTTATGTCCATGGATTAATTCATAACATACCTTTATTGTATTTAAATTTGCATTTTAAGTCATGCCTGAATGAAACTTAAGTAAACCACAAATGAAAGGAAAGTGAGTTTTAAATGGCAGTGGATGGATTTCAAAATCACGTGACCTAAGCCTTTCTTGGAAATAGTCAGACATCACAAATTTTTAAAATACCAAAACTGCACAGGTATATTATTAATAAATTTGCTTAACAGACAAGATTGAGTCTGCATTGATTGCAACAACAGCACAAATGAAAGAGGTTGTGATAGGAGACAATGAATCATAAATTGAAAAAAAATAAGAAAAAATTAAGTGAAAAGATGTGTCTGGTGGAGTTGAGGAGGGTGATCGACAGTTGAAGACACAGGTACAAGTAAGGACAGGAAAGTAGATTCCTGCCTTTCCTTTTTCCTGGTCACTCTCATCTAGAAAATGAAGGGGAGAGAGCAAATAATTCACTCAGAATGAAGGCACAATATCAAGAAGGAGTAGGGCAGAAATTTGAAACCCTTTTATAGCTTACTCCCTGGTTAAAATTGTAGGATATTTTTGAGACTTGGAGACACAAGGTTCCAAAAGACATCTCAGCCGTTAGCGACAATGTTGGATTACGTCTCCCACATCTTGGTGAAAAATAAGCAAATACAGGAAATGGCACAGGAAGAGAAAGTAAAATAGGACTTCTTTGGGGAAAACCTGTGTTCTTTACTCATTTATTTGTTTGGCACTTCTCCTTTTTTCCTGAATAAAATGCAGGCATGCATGCACACATGAGGCAGGTACGTAAGTCATGAGGAAACATACAGCAAAGGAACCCCCGCATCCAAAAGTGTAACTGGAGCAGCAAATAAAGCTTGCACCATCATTAAAGGGATACATTGCTAAATTTCATTTAATCTGTAAACAAAAATAAAACTGAAAAATATTATTATTAAATGAAGGATGTTAAACTTTTATGATTCTATTAGCATTGTATAAAAAATCTTAGTAGTCTCTGAGACTATAGCTTCTCATGTCATTCACATAAAATTTCAAAATTGAGAAATACATTATAAATGACTTGTCTTAATATAAGTTTCTGTATAAATATAGAAAAAGAATTGCAGTGTACCCAATTAATAAGTAGATCAATAAAATGCAAAAAGACAGAACAATTACTAAGTTATTAAAGAATATAAACCTAGAAAATTTCTCCAAAAATATGCATGTAATTGGGAACACTTAGGAAATATGATCAAGGACAATGAATGGAGTGTGAGCCTAAAGCAAATACTAGAAATATGAATGATATCTGAATGTACACAGTCTTTGAAACAACAGTAGATGGAGAAATTTTACTCAGCAAGTTTGGGGTCTTATCTCATACTAGGAGCCCAGCGTGAAATCGCCCGGTGCCACCCACCCTCCGGTCCAGCCCTGTCTCCCTCCCCGGGCCCCACAGCAGCTGCAGCTGCTGCTGGTCCCCTGCCTCCCTCTCCAGTCCTTAAAGCAGCTGCGGCTGCTGCTGATCGGGCCCTCCCCCAGCGCAGGTGCAAGGAGGCCCCTGCCGCCTCTTCCTCAATGCTGCATGCGCAACCTCCTCATGTCCAGTTAGCCGTTATAGTGTCCCAGTCAATTAGCATATTTCTCTAATATATATATATATATATATATATATATATATATATATATATATATATATATATGCTACTAACTTAATGAATGGACAGTTTCCAGAAAAAAATATAGAATGTAAACCATATACCCATAAGTCTCATCCACCTGGTCTTACAAATTTCACAATGAAACTCTGTCAAGATTCTGGGTGATAGAAGATGAATTTTATAAGGAAGTAACATAAAATGGAAAAAAGTATGAATGGGAAAGAACGGAAGGTAGGAAAACAGAAATGGAGAGGAGTTCACAAACAAAACCACTGGTAGAGAAAAGTAGACGTCCAGGAGAGAGAAAGCCAACAAATGGCACGTAGATAAAAAACAAACAAACAAGGAAAAAATAGAGAATATTAGAAGACACCATGGAAGTGGTTATTTAAATGTCTTTGGAGTAAAAGATTGGCAGAGAAATTTACCAATTCTTTTGCAGATATCATCTGAAAAATAAAATGGAAAAAAATCCATATAAATATTATGAAATAGGAACACAAGGAAAGTTTAAACTAGTGAAAAGTTCCCATGTAATGGTAAATGTACCAGGATGTATACACACACACACACACACACACACACACACACACACACACCAAAGTAAATGAAAGCTACCTTTTGCCCTGAGAATATTGTTCAAAAATTAAAAGGAATGAATCTACTAAATTGAGAAAAATTGCAGGAATATAAGTTCTGGTAGTTACTTCATAAAAACATTTTGATCTCTTTTGACATTACTGAGGCTTTTATTACTCATTTTTTTATATTTAATGTAATTTTGTTTTTTGCTAAATATATATCATCAATTCTCATTGTGGCAGCTATGTTGCATAAAGTAATCACAAATGTGAATTAGCAAATACTGAATCGTGGCTTCCAGAAAAAAAGAACACAGGATTTGGTTTTTGGTGCTTCTACTCACATTTTTGTCAAGCAATAAATATAAAACATTGTTTATTCTGAGTTTCTATTTTAGCACATACCAAAAGAAGGTTCACCTTATCTTAATCTCTTCTCCAAAAAAAAAAAAATGCAAACACCGACCAATACACAAGCAATTTACTTAAAAAAGATAAAGGGTCAAAGAGAAAAGACAGCCATTTGTCTAAACCTGTGCCTATAGCAGTAGTTATACGAACATTCCTACATGCATTAAAGAGATATTTTTTAAAATTCCATTCCCTCTGAAAACAAAAATAGAACCAGAAATATGTTATTAGAAAAAGAGGACATTAAATAATTTTTGTTGTTGTTAATCCTCATCCCAGCATATTTTTGGAGAGAGTGAAAGAGAGGAGAGAGAGAGAGAAATATTGATGTGAGAGAGACACATCAACTGGTTGCCTCTGGCAGGCACCTTGGCCAGGGCCAGGGATTGAACCTGCAACCCAGGTACATGACCTTGACTATGAATCAAACCTGCTATCCTGAATGTTCAGCCAACATGCTAACCACTGAGAAACACCAGCCAGGACCAGGACATTATACTTTTAATGATTATATTGGTATTTTATTAAAATATCTTTTGGAAACATTGAAGGATAATACCTTTTTGTGTCACTCACATTAAAAATACAGAATTGAGCCAAGTCAGAGTGACTCAGTTGGTTGAACTATATACTATGTACTGCAAGGTTGCTGGTTTGATTCCTGGTCAGGGTACATGCCTGGGTTGCTGGTTAAATCCTCTGTTGGGGCATGAAAGGAGGGCAAATGACCCATGTTTCTCTCACACACAGATGCATCTTTCTCTCTATTTCTCTCCTTTCTTCTCTCTAAGCATGTACTCAGGGGAAGATTTTTTAAAAAAAATTCAAAATAGATATATTATCACTAACATTTTCTTAAGATATAAACACTTTCTACAAATATTTACAATGAATTGCAGTTTGACAAGTTGATTATTGTGTCAATAAAATGTTTTAAATGAAGTCAAAATACTATTGTTAAAAATAAAATTTCAGGAAAAATCACATGAAATATTTTTATACCTGATAACACTTAAGTAATTATATACAGGGGCAAATGCCTCTCAAATTTACAGTTGACCAATGCATGATATCAAAGGTTAAAGAGACTTTTGAATAGGGAGAGGAATGTTGGAGAAGCCCATAAGCAAAGTTTTGAATTACAATACTAGACATTTAGAAGAAGTGTGAATCTTCCGTCCTCCGTCAAAGTTTGCATTAAGTGGTCCCTTGAATTTGGGGGGAAAAAAAGCAGAGGTCCTAATTTAATGGATATTTTACAGACAGTATAATAGAGTGGAAATCATGTGCCCGTTAGCCTTTTTTCTTCACCTCACAAGATTTATAGTGGAAAATATGGCAACTCTCTGGAAAGCAGAAGAAATCAAAGTTCATAGGGAAAGACAGATATGAGATGGAAAAAGAAGAAACTGGGAAGAAAGGAAGTTATGAAAACTAAATAGAGGGAAATTCAAATGTGATAATTATATCAACAAAAGAATTGAGGGAGGAGCAGTAGACTAAAAAAAAAAGGGGGGGTGAGCCAATGAATGTCATATAGGGAAAAAGGCAGACAATGCTAAAGGCATCAAGTAAACAGTTTGTTAGGGTATCGGAATTAAATTAATTAATTTACCAAATTGTTCCTGAAGATTGTCTGAAAAATAACAGTAAAAGAAATTGTAAATATTGTGGGAAAAAATTGTGAATACAAATCAATTTATTGTAAAGCACTCATGCAAAATTAAACTTTGGCAAATGCAGATGAACACACAACACACACACATAGAAACAGTGGCTGAAAGCTTTCATTTGCTCAGAAACTATGGTTTCAAATTTTAAGCGAGAAAACATCTGCATATAGTGAATTAAGAAAAAATAAGATTGAGGAATAAAGTTCTGTTAGTTACCTTATAAAAATATCCGTATATTTTTGACATTTTTATAACTTTTTTTGGTGTGTTAGTTTTACCAAGATCTTTGGTACTACATATAATATAGGATGAGGCAAAAGTAAATTTACAGTTTTTCATTAAATAAAACAATAATTAATAAGTAAATAATAATCCAAGAATAAATTCTATTTTGTGTATTCACAACTTTAACCTACCTTTGACTCTGCTTGTACTCATGTCTTATGTTTGCAATAGCCATGATGCATATTATAGTTGAAAAAACTATTAATTTGTATAATACTGAACCAGTTTTTCTAGAGAAAATCTGGCTTAGGATAGTAGACATCTAGGAGAAGTGAAAAGCAATAAATGGCATATCAATACAAAGGCAAGAAATGTTAGAGACATTAAGAAAACAGTAATTTTAAATTGATATGAAAGGGTTGTCAGGACCAATTTACCAAAGTTCTTCTGAAGTTTGTCTGAAAAATGAAATGGAAAGAAATTGTAAATACTGTGGGAAGCAAATGTGAATACAATTCAAATTTATTGTAAAAACACTCATACAAAATTAAGCTTGTCACCTTGCAGATAAACACACAACACACACAAAGGAACAGTGGCTGAAAGCTCTCATTTGCTCAGAGAATATTGTTCCGCAATTCAAAAGGAGAAAGGACTGAATATAGTTAATTAAGAAAAAGCATTTTGCAATACAGTTTTGTTAATTATCTTATAAAAATACTCTTAATTTTTTAATAATTTTTTTGGTTTGTTAGCTTTAACAAGTCTTTGCTACTCAATATATATTTAAAGTGGAGTAAAAGTAAATCTACAGCGTTTATTAAATAATCTAATATAATAATAGAGGGATATGCAAATTAGCAATGATGCCATAACATCACAACCAGTCTACAAGCTGTGGAGAGCTACAGGAGGGTGGGGCAGTGAGCTGAGAGCTACAGGAGGGCAGGGCAGCGAGCTGAGCGATGGAGAACCACCAGCGGTGGTGGGTGGCCTGCCAGCTGAGGCAAGCAGCAGCAAGCTACTCGTGCACAGATTTGTGCGCAGGACTACTAGTATAGTAATAAATAAATAATAATGCAAGAATATACTCTGAGTTTCAAGTACTCACAATTGTAAACCTACATTTGACCCTACCTGTATCCATGTCTTATGTTTGCAATAGTTATGCCATGTATTATAGTTGCAACAAAAATTGATTTGGATAATATTGAACCCCTTATTCAAGAGGAAATCTCTGTTAGGTTAGAAGACATGAGGGACAAGTGCTAAGTAATGGCATATCAATATATAGCAGGAAATGTTAGAGACATTAAGAAAACAGTAATTTTAAATTGTTTGATAAGAAAGGGATGTCAGGACCAATTTACCAAAGTTCTTCTGAAGTTTGTCTGAAAAATAAAATGGAAAGAAATTGTAAATACTGTGGGAAACAAATGTGAATACAATTCAAATTTATAAAAACACTCATACAAAATTAAGCTTGTCACCTTGCAGATAAACACACAACATACACAAAGGAACAGTGGCTGAAAACTCTCATTTGCTCAGAGAATATTGTTCCACAATTCAAAGGGAGAAAGGACTGAATATAGTTAATTAAGAAAAAGCATTTTGGAATAGAATTTTACTAGTTATCTTATAAAAATACTCTTAATTTTTTCTTTTACTTTTTTATACATTTTTTGGTTTGTTAACTTTAACAAGTGCTTTGCAACTTAATATATATTTAAAGTGGAGCAAAAGTAAATCTACAGCTGTTCATTAAGTCATATAGTAATAAATAAATAATAATGCAAGAATATACTCTGAATTTCATATACTCAAAACCGTAAACCTACATTTGACCCTGCCTATTTCCATGTCTTATGTTTGCAATAGTCATGCCATGTATTATAGTTGCAACAAAAATTGATTTGAATAATATTGAACCCCTGATTCAAGAGGAAATCTCTGTTAGGTTAGAAGACATAAGGGACAAGTGTTAAGCAATGAATGGCATATCAATACAAAGGCAGGAAATATTAGAGACATCAGGAAAGCAGTCATTTTAAAGTGTTTGGGAGTAAAGGGATGTCAGAACCAATTTACCAAAGTCCTTCTGAAGTTTGTCTGAAAAATGAAACGGAAAGAAATTGTGAATATTGTGGGAAGCAAATGTGAATACAGTTTGTCACCTTACAGATAAACACACAACACACACAAAGGAACAATGGCTGAAAGCTCACAGTTGTTCAGAGAATATTGTTCCACAATTCAAAGGGAGATAAGACTGAATATAGTGAATTGATTAAAAAAATTAGAATAAAGTTTTTATTTATCTTATAAAAATACTCTTAATTTATTTTGACTTTTACAATTTTGTTTTGTTTTGTTAGCTTTAACAAAATTTTTGCCACTCAATATATAGTATATACAAGGTGGGGCAAAAGTAAATCTATAGCTGTTCATTAAATAATATAGTAATCTATATTAATAAAAGAATGATATGCTAATTAGACTGGACAGCCAAACGACCTTATGGACATTCTTCCAGATGACCTTCCAGATGAAGCCATAGGGCTGCAAGGGCTGAGCCCCTTGCATGATTTTCATGCATCGGGCCTCTAGTTAATAAATAATAATGCAAGAATATACTCTGAGTATCATGTACACACAACTATAAACCTACTTTTCCCTCTTCCCCTTACTCATGTCTTATGTTTGAAATAGCTATGCTGAGTTTTACAGTTACAACAATAATTGATTTGGGTAATATCAAACCCCTGTTTCAAGAGGAAATCTGTGTTAGGTTAGAAGACATCAGGGTCAAGTGCTAAGCAAGGAATGCCATATCAATAAAAAGGCAAGAAATGTTAGAGACATCAGGAAAGCAGTCATTTAAAAGTGATGGGATTAAAGGGATATAGAACCAATTTACCAAAGTTCTTCTGGAGTTTGTCTGAAAAATGAAAGGAAAAAAATGTTATTTATGAGGAAAAAACCCAAAGACATTTCTGCAATATTGAAAAAAAAGTACATAAAAGTAACTAAGGATTCAGATAAAGACACGCACACATGTACACATGCACAAACATACTTGCAGGCACCCAAACAGTGGCTGAAAGCTCCCTTTTGAGGAAATTAAAAGGTGAAAAAGGAATTCATGAATTGAGAAAATTATAAGAATATTAGTTATGATAATTACCTTATTAAATTTTAGTGATCCTTTTTACCTTACGTAGTCTCTTATTAACATTTTAACTCTTTTTTCTTTTTAAATCTTTTTATAAATTTATTTATTTATTTTTTTATTGTTTTATTACTTAAAGTATTACAAAGGGTATTACCTATGTGATCTTTTTTTTCCCCTGCCCTTGACCTTCCCCCGGCCTCCCCTATCTACCAGTGTCTTATGTCCATTGGTTATGCTTATATGCATGCATACAAGTCCTTCAGTTGATATCTTACCTCCCTCCCTCTTGCCCCCCAACCCTCCCCAGCCTTCCCGCTGCAGTTTGACAATCTGTTTGAGGCAGCTCTGCCTCTGTATCTATTATTGCTCATAAGTTTATGATGGTCTTTATTATCCATGAATGAGTGAGATCATGTGGTATTTTTCTTTCATTGACTGGCTTATTTCACTTAGCATAATGCTCTCCAGTTCCATCCATGCTGTTGCAAATGGTAAGAATTCTTTCTTTTTTTACAGCAGCATAGTATTCCATCGTGTAGATGTACCACTGTTTTCTAATCCATTCATCTACTGATGGGCACTTAGGCTGTTTCCAGATCTTAGCTATGGTGAATTGTGCTACTATGAACATAGGGGTGCATATATCCTTTCTGATGGGTGTTTCTGGTTTCTTGGGATATATTCCTAGAAGTGGGATCACAGGGTCAAATGGGAGTTCGATTTTTAGTTTTTTGAGGAAACTCCATACTGTCTTCCATAGTGGCTGCCCCAGTCTGCATTCCCACCAGCAGTGCACAAGTGTTCCTTTTTCTCCACATCCTCTCCAGCACTTGTCCTTTGTTGATTTGTTGATGATGGCCAGTCTGACAGGTGTGAGATGGTATCTCATTGTTGTTTTGGTTTGCATCTCTCGATGATTAGTGACTTTGAGCATGTTTTCATATGTCTCTTGGCTTTCTGAATGTCCTCTTTAGAAAGGTGTCTATTTAGATCTTTTGCCCATTTTTTGATTGGATTGTTTATCTTCTGTTTGTTAAGTTGAATGAGTTTGCTATAAATTTTGGAGATTAGGCCCTTATCAGATATGACATTGGCAAATATGTTTTCCCACGCAGTGGGCTTTCTTGTTGTTTTGTTGATGGTTTCTTTTGCTGTGCAGAAGCTTTTTATTTTGATGTATTCCAATTTGTTCATTTTCTCTTTAGTTTCAAGTGCCCTAGGAGCTGTATCAGTGAAGAAATTGCTTCTGCATATGTCTGAGATTTTGTTGCCTTTGGATTCTTCTAGAATTTTTATGGTTTCCCACTTTACATTTAAGTCCTTTATCCATTTTGAGTTTATTTTTGTATATGGTGTAAGTTGGTGGTCTAGTTTCATTTTCTTGCATGTATCTGTCCAATTTTCCCAACACCATTTATTGAAGAGACTATCTCGACTCCATTTTATGTTCTTGCCTCCTTTGTCAAATATTAATTGAGCATATTGGTTCGGGCTGATTTCTGGGCTCTCTATTCTATTCCATTGATCTATGACTGTTCTTGTGCCAGTACCAGGCAGTTTTGAGAACAGTGGCTTTGTAATACAGCTTGATATCTGGTATTGAGATCCCACCTACTTTGTTCTTTCTCAGGATTGCTGCAGCTATTCGGGGTCTTTTTTTATTACAGATGAATTTTTGGAGAGTTCGTTCTAGATCTGTGAAGTATGCTGTTGGTATTTTAATGGGAAGTGCATTGACCTTATAGATTGCTTTGGGTAGTATGGACATTTTAATGATGTTGATTCTACCAATCCATGAACACGATATGTTCTTCCATCTGTTTATGTTTTCCTCTATCTCTTTTTTCAACGTCCTGTAGTTTTCTGAATAGAGGTATTTTACCTCTTTAGTTATGTTTATTCCTAGGTATCTTAATTTTTTTGGTGCGATGGTGAATGCGATTGTTTTTATAATCTCTCTTTCTGAAAGTTCACTATTGGTATATAGAAATGCCTCAGAATTCTTGGGGTTAATTTTATATCCTGCTACATTGCCAAATTCATGTATTAAGTCTAGTAGTTTTTTTGATGGAGTCTCTAGGGTTTTGTATGTATAATATCATGTCGTTTGCAAATAAGGAGAGTTTTACTTCCTCTTTTCCAATTTGGATGCCTTTTATTACTTCTCCTTGTCTAATTGCAATGGCTAATAGTTCCAGTACTATGTTGAATAGGAGTGGTGAGAGTGGGCATCCCTGTCTTGGTCCTGTTCCTAGGGGAAATGGTGTTAGTTTTTGTCCATTGAGTATGATATTGGCTGTGGGTTTGTCATATATGGCTCTTATTATGTTGAGGTATGATCCTTCTATTCCCACCTTGCTGAGAGTGTTTATCAAAAATGGATGTTGGATTTTGTCAAATGCTTATTCTGCATCAATTGATATGACCATGTGGTTTTTTTTCTTTCAATTTGTTTATGTGATGTATCATGTTTATTGATTTGCAGATATTTTACAATCCTTGCATCCCTGGGATAAATCCTACTTGGTCATGGTGTATGATTTTTTTGATGTACTGCTGGATCCGATTTGCTAAGATTTTGTTGAGGATTTTGGCATCTATGTTTATGAGGGATATTGGCCTGTAATTCTCTTTCATTGTGTTGTCTTTACCTGGCTTTGGTATTAGGGTGATGCTGGCTTCATAGAATGAGCTTGGAAGTGTTCCTTTCTCTTGAATTTTTTTGTAGTAGTCTGAGGAGGATAGGTTTTAGTTCTTCCTTGAATGTTTGGTAAAACTCCCCTGTGAAGCTGTCTGGTTTTGGGCTTTTGTTTGCTGGAAGCTTTTTGATGAATCCTTCAATTTCTTCCATAGTTATTGGCCTATTGAGATTTTTAGATTCTTCCTGATTGAGTTTTGGAATGTTGTATTTTTCTAGGAATTTGTCCATTTCCTCCAGGTTGTCTAGATTGTTGGAGTAGAGTTGTCCCTAGTATTTTTTAACAATCATTTGTATTTCTGTGGGGTCTGTTGTTATTTTGCCTCTATCATTCCTGATTTTGTTTATTTGGGTCCTCTCTCTTTGCTTCTTTGTGAGCCTGGTGAGAAGTTCAACAATCTTGTTTATCCTTCCAAAGATCCAGCTCTTGGTTTCATTGATTTTATGTATTGGTTTTTGTTTTTTTTTGGTCTCTATGTCATTTATTTCTGCTCTAATCTTTATTATCTCCTTCTTCCTGCTCACTATGGGGTTTTCTTGTTGCTCTCTTTTTAATCCTTTCATTTTGAGAGTTAGATGATTTACTGCCATTTTTTCTTGTTTTTTGAGATAGGCCTGTAGAGCTATAGACTTCCCTCTCAGGACTGCTTTCATTGTGTCCCATAGGTTTTGGATTGTTGTGTTTTCATTGTCATTACTTTCCAGGATGTTTTTAATTTCTTCTTTGATCTCATTGGTAACCCATTCAATATTTAGTAACATGCTATTCAGTTTCCAAGTGTTTGAGTATTTTGGGTTGTTTTTATTGTAGTTTATTTCTAATATTATGCCATCGTGGTCTGAGATGATGCTTAGTATGAATTCAATCTTCTTCAATTTGGGGAGACATTGTTTGTGACCCAATATGTGTTCTATTTTTGAATCTGTCCCATGAGCACTTGAGTGGAATGTATATTCAGTGGCTTTGGGGTGACGTGTTCTGAAGATGTCAATTAAGTCCATCTGATCTAGTGAGTCATTTAGGATTGCTGTTTCTTTGCTGATTGTTTGTCTAGAGGATTTATCCAGTGATATCAGTGGTGTATTAAAGTCCCCTACTATGATTTTAGTGTTGTCGATCTCTCCTTTGATATCTTCCAGGAGTTTTTTATGTATTTGGGTGCTCTTGCATTGGGTGCATATATGTTTACCAGGGTTATATCTTATTGTTGTATTGATCCCTTTAGTATTATGAAGTGGCCTTCCTTATCTCTTGTTATGGCCTTCACTTTGAGGTCTATTTTGTCTGCTATAAGTATTGCTACCCCGGCTTTCTTTTCCTTTCCATTTGCCTGAAAGATATTTTTCCATCCCTTCACTTTCAGTTTGAGTCCCTTCTAATGAGGTCAGTCTCTTGTAGAAAGCAAATATATGGCTCATGTGTTTTTTTTATCCATTGAGCCTCTCAATGTCTTTTGGTTGGAGCATTTAGTCCGTTTACATTTATAGTTATTATTGAAAGATACTTGTTTGTACCACAGTTTTTTAATCCATTCATCTACTGATGGGCACTTAGGCTGTTTCCAGATCTTAGCTATGGTGAATTATGCTGCTATGAACATATGGGTGCACATATTCTTTCTGATTGGTGTTTCTGGTTTCTTGAGATATATTCCTAGAAGTGGGATCACAGGGTCAAATGGGAGTTCCATTTTTAGTTTTTTGAGGATACTCCATACTGTCTTCCATAGTGGCTGCACCAGTCTGCATTCCCACCAGCAGTGCAAGAGTGTTCCTTTTTCTCCACATCCTCTCCAGCACTTGTCGTTTGTTGATTTGTTGATGATAGCCATTCTGACAGGTGTGAGATGGTACACAATGGAATACTATGCTATAAAAAAGAAGGAGGGGAGACCAAGATGGCGGCGTAGGTAAACACCGGAGACCGCTGCCGCAAACAACCATTTCAAAAATACAACTAAAAGACTGAACGGACATCACCCAGAACCACAGGAAGGCTGGCTGAAGAGAGACTCTACAACTAGAAGGAAAGAGAACAGCAAATCGAGGCTCAGAGGCGGCGCAGTGTGGAAAATACAAAGGTACCGAGGTGCGCGCGCAAAGCGGGCTGGTGGCTGAGGGCGCGGTTGTCGTTTTCTGCCGGGAGTGAGTCTCAGACTCTGGGCTCCAGATCCGGGCGAGTCTCTAGGGACCCAGACTCAAACGGGAGAAGCGGGATTATCCGGCATCAGTTGGAACCTGAAGGCAGCTTTCTCTCCGAGGTTTGCAGTGGCTGCGGGGTTCTGAGAAGCAGAGCCTCTGGGAACGGGACTGAGCGTGGCCATAACTGCTCCCTCCGCCCGCCCTGTTGATCCCGCCCCGCCCAAAACCTGCGCACAGCCATTTGCCGATTGCCTCAGGCAAAGGCTGGATTAGCACCTCCCCAGAAGGCAGACGTTTTCCATACAGCTGATTTCCACAGCCAGCCGGCCTGGTGGTCAAACCCCTCTAGTGTTAACTACAACAATTAAGGCTTGGCTAGAACAAGACTGCGCACAGAGACCACAAGGGGGTGCACCAAGATAGCATAAAAGATGCGGAGACAAAAAAACATGACAGAAATGGAGGATATGGAGCTAAGAATCGCAATTTTGAGGGCTTGCCATAAATTTGTGCAGAGCCTCACGAAAACTAATGAGACCCTCGATGCTACGATAAAGAAATTAGAAAGTAAGCATACACGGACTGAAATAAAGAATATTATACCCAATAGCAGACCAGAGGAGTACAATAATCAAACCAAAGATTCGACAAAAAACACCCAATTGGAAAAGCAAAATGAAAAAAGAATCCGAAAGTGTGAAGATAGTGTAAGGAGCCTCTGGGACAGCTTTAAGCGGTCTAATATCAGAGTCATTGGAGTGCCAGAAGATGAGAGACAGCAAGATATTGAAAACCTATTTAAAGAAATAATGGCAGAAAACTTCCCCCACCTGGTGAAAGAAATGGACTTACAGGTCCAAGAAGCGCAGAGAACCCCAAACAAAAGGAATCCAAAGAGGACCACACCAAGACACATCATCATTAAAATGCCAAGAGCAAAAGACAAAGAGAAAATCTTAAAAGCAGCAAGAGAAAGAGGCTCAATTACCTACAAGGGAATACCCATACGACTGTCAGCTGATTTCTCAACAGAAACTTTGCAGGCCAGAAGGGAATGGCAAGAAATATTCAAAGTGATGAATACCAAGAACCTACAACCAAGATTACTTTATCCAGCAAAGCTATCATTCAGAATTGAAGGTCAGATAAAGAGCTTCACAGATAAGGAAAAGCTAAAGGAGTTCATCACCGCCAAACCAGTATTATATGAAATGCTGAAAGGTATCCTTTAAGAAGAGGAAGAAGAAGAAAAAGGTAAAGATACAAATTATGAACAACAAACATGCATCTATCAACAAATGAATCTAAGAATCAAGTGAATAAATAACCTGATGTACAGAATGAACTGGTGATTATAATAGAATCAGGGACATAGAAAGGGAATAGACTGACTATTCTTGGGGGAAAAAGGGGTGTGGGAGATGCGGGAAGTGACTGGACAAAAATCATGCACCTATGGATGAACACAGTGGGTGGGGAGTGAGGGTGGAGGGTGGGGTGGGAGCTGGAAGGAGGGGAGTTATGGGGGGAAAAAAGAGGAACAAATGTAATAATCTGAACAATAAAGATTTAATTAAAAAAAAAAAAAAAAAAAAAAGAAGGAACTCTTACCATTTGCAACAGCATGGATGGAACTGGAGAGCATTATGCTAAGTGAAATAAGCCAGTCAATGGAGGAAAAATACCACATTATCGCACTTATTCATGGATAATAAAGACCATTATAAACTTATGAATAATAATAGATACAGAGGCAGAGCTGCCTCAAACTGATTGTCAAACTGTAGTGGGAAGGCCAGGGAGGGTTGGGGGGCAGGAAGGAGTGGGGTAAGAGATCAACCGAAGGACTTGTATCCATGCATATGAGCATACCCAATGGACATAAGACACTGGTGGGTAGGGGAGGCCAGGGATTGTCAAGGGCCGGGGAAAAAAAGGACACATATGTAATGCCCTTTGTAACACTTTAAGCAATAAAACAATTTATAAAAAGGAAAGGTACTTGTTTGTAGTCATTTCTTTTTTTGTGTTTCTGTTTTCTTTCTAAGCTTTTTATTTCTTTTTTTACATCAGTCCCCTTAGCATTTCTTGCATTGCTGGCTTGGTGGTGATAAACTCCCTTAGCCTTTTTTTTTTGTCTGTAAAGCTTCTTATTTCCCCTTCAATTTTGAATGATAGCCTTGCTGGATAGAGTATTCTTGGATTCAGTCCTTTGCTTTGCATCACTTTGTAAATTTTCATCCATTCTTTTCTGGCCTGATGTGTTTCTGTTGAGAAATCATTTGATAATCTAATGAGAGATCCCTTGTATGTAACTTTGTGTCTCTCTCTTGCAGCCTGCAAGATTCTCTCTTTGTCCTGAACATTTGCCATGGTAATTATGATGTGTCTTGGTGCGGGTCTTTTCAGATTCACCTTGTTTGGGACTCTCTGTGCTTGTGTGACTTTTTTCTTCCCCACCTCAGGGAAGTTTTCTGATATTATTTCTTCAAATAGGTTTTCTAATCCTTGTTCCTCTTTCTGTTGTTCTGGCACCCCTATTATTCTTATTTTGTTTTGTTTCATGTTGTCCCAAAGCTCCCTTAGACTCTCCTCCTGTCTTTTAATTTTTTTCTCCAATTGAAGTACAGTTTGGGTGTTTTTTGCTTCCTTGTCTTCTAATTCACTAATTTGGTCTTCCGCTTCTCCTAGTCTAATGTTGATACTTTCAATGGTGTTTTTTATTGTAGCTATATCGCTCTTCATTTCTTCTTGGGTCTTACATAAGTTATTCATTTTTTTATCTGTTTCTTCTTGCTTCTTGCATAAGTTGTTGATTTTTTCCTCCATCTGGATATGCACTCTTGGACCCTTATTCTGAATTCTTTTTCTATCATGTTGCATGCCTCCGTATCGCTTAGCTGCTTTTCTGGTGAGCCCTCTTGTTCTTTCCTTTGGGGGTTTCTTTGTCTACCCATGTTTGATCTCACTGAAATATCTAGATGTTGAGTCATTCAGTGGCTGCTCCCTGGATGGCAGTGCCTCCTCGGGCTGTGGTTGCTCCCAGGGCAGTTGCGGTAGCAGCTGCTCCTCAGTTGGCAGCAGCTCCTCTGGTGGGTGCTGTTCACAGCTGTGGTAGCTCTTCTAGCTGGTGGGGGGAGGCTTCACGTACAGCTGCTGTTCCTCAGACAGAGGGTGTGGTGATCAGGAGGCTGCTGTTGCTTGGATCTGCTGTGTTGATTTAAAGGCACAAAATACCACACAACAAGGCACAACGTACCAGGCAGTGAACACAAATGTATTCATGATATTAATAACCCCAAATAAAGGTGACCACACAGCTGCTGTTTCTCAAATAGAGGGTGTCCTTTTTAAATCTTTTTAAATTAAATTTTGGAATGGCATTGGTCTATAAAATTATATGCTGCTAATAATGCAATTAATTCTATGATACATCATTTGTGTATCACATTGTGTGCTTATCATCCAAAGTCAAATCTTGTTCCTTCCTTATTGTTTTGATCACCCTTATCATTTACTATCCACCATTTTCCTTTGGTGACCATCATAATGTTGTCTGTGTCTGTGGGGATGTTTTTGTTTGTTTTATCTTTATTGTTGAAAATATTACAGATTTTCTATTTTATTTCCACATTGACCACCTCCACCTTGCTCCTGGTCTCCCAAACCCACCAGATTCCCAGGCCCTCAATGCACTATTGTCTCAGTCCATGGGTTATGCATATATGCATTTTATGCATACAATTCTTTGGTTAATCTTTTCCCTTTGGATATTCCTTAGTCTGTTCTATGCTTTCATGTCTCTCTAAGGTGTTTTTTGTTTGTTTGTTTTTTCTTATTTAATCATTTGTTGCTTTCAGTTTTATATGCTATGTGTGAGTGAAACCATATGGGTCTTGACTTTTTCTAATTGACTTATTTTTATCAACATGCTATCCTCAAGAGCCATCCATGTTGTCACAAATGGCAGTATTTCATCTCCTCAGGAAGACATATAAATGGCCTCACATATTTGAAAAGATGCTTAACTTCACCAGCTGTTAGGGAAATGCAAATAAAAACTATAATGAGATACCACCTCACACCTGTTAGAATAGCTATTATCAACAAGACTAGTAATAACAAGTGTTGGAGAGGTTGGGGAGAAAAAGGAACCCTCATTCAATGCTGGTGGAAATGTAAACTGGCAAAGCCACTATGGAAAACAATATGGAACTTCCTTGGAAAATTAATAATACAGTTTCCAAATGAACCTACAAACCCTTTTATGGATACCTACCCTAAAATTTTGAAAATATTTATTTCCAATCATATATGCACTCCTGTGTTCATTGCAGCATTTTTCATGGTGACCAAAACAAAGAAGCAAGTCATTTGTCCTTCCATACATGATTGGATAAAGAAGAAGTGTACCTATGCACAATGGAATACTACTCAACCACAAGGAAGACTTTAACTTTAATAAGATCTCTGACTGTGGCTAAATATATAATCAACTGGTGGACTGGTGCATGAATTCATGCACATTGAAAGAACATTAATTAGAAGAAATATTTTAATATCGCTATTCACCCTTTCTCTATAATAGAAGTGTCAACTAAATTCATGACCCACAATGACAGATGGAAACACATGCATGCAATTGACACCAGTGAGAGCTTTATAAGTATTGTGCATATGTGAGCCAACTTAGCCTTTTATATATACATAGAATAAACTTGCTTAATTAGACCTGCTTTCTGATTTAGCTAAACTTTTTCCAGTCTGGTGAGGCACTCCAACTTCTCTTTCAGGTAATTGTCAGCAACACAGCAGTAAATACCAACATGAAGTAGATTATTATTGTAGATCGTGCAGGGAGAACAAAGGGTAAAATATTTAACTGTAGTAGTATTTGGCTATATTCTTCACAGTGAGAAAAACTGAAGTCATTTTCAAGATCCACCATTTCTCGCTTCTTTTCAGTCGAGTCAAGTTTCTAAGCTTTCTAAATCTCCATTTTCTAGCTAACGAAAAGAAAATAGGATTCCACTGAGTCTCCTATCCATTTACTCCAGGACTTCTGTGAAGATCAAATGAGATGAGGCATGGGAAAACGCTTCACAGACATTTGGTTAAGTGTGAAATGTTTTCAACTGTGTTTGTGAGCTGAAGAAACTGCAAGGGGGCTAGTCGCTAGAGAGAGAAAGCTGGGCATTGCTATGTGACATCATTACCCAGCACCCACAGCGATTGTTTCCAGACTGGGCTGGGCTGTGGACTGCATTTTATGCCATAGGGTTTCAGCAGTGTTGGCTGCAATTTGGTGGGCTGTAACTCCATGGTAGTGGTGGGGCCTGTGTCTCACTTGGGGGAAGCTGAGTGTTGCTTTGTGGGCACCAGGTCCACAGTGCCCTTTCTGTGTGTGTGACATGGCAGCTCCTGCATTGAGCATCTGCCCCCTGGTGGTCAATGTGCATCATAGCGACTGGTCGGAAGGTGGGAAGGACACTTAGCATATAGCCTTTTATATAGATAAATTATCCTATTATGGAAGCTAGCCATATAAAATTGTTACAAACAATCATGTATAGAATCCAGAATTAATGATCCTATTGGTTATGCAAGATTAGGTTGAAGTGTTCCTCTCTTCACAATATTTTGTCATTTCACACATAACCTTATTTTAGTTGAGCTTGATTTTAACTCATGCCTGAATAAAGTTTACCATAACAGCCCTAGATGGTTTGTCTCAATGGATAAGGCATAGGCCCGCAGACTGAAGGCTCCTGGGTTCTATTTTAGTCAAGGGCATATACCTTGGTTGCAGGCTCTTCCCTAGCCCAGGCAAAGGTAGGGGTGTGTGGAGGAGGCTACCAATCAATGTGTTTCTCTCACATCATTGTTTCTCTATGTCTATCCCTCTCTCTTACACTCTCTCTAAAAAGATCAATGGGAAAAAATCCTTGGGTAAGGATAAATAAAAAAAATAGTTCCCCATAACAAACTCAGTGAAAAGGAAGGGAGAGAAAGTATTAAATGACATTAAGTGGGTGTGGGGGCAAGATACATTGTTGGGCTGAAGCTATGTTGAGCAAAACATTCAGATCAGACACCTTAAAAATAGAAAACTGTACAGGGAAGTAATTAATAAAATTTTCTTGTCAGAAAGGCAATGTTTGTTTTTTGTTTTAATGTTAAATGCAATAAACATTAATATTTCAAGAAAAGCAATTTTTCATAACTAGAGATAAGGAAGGCCACTTCATAATACTAAAGGGATCCATACAACAAGAGGATATAACCCTGACAAACATATATGCACCCAATGCAGGAGCACCCAAATACATAAAAAAACTCCTGGAAGATATCAAGGAAGAGATTGACAACACTAAAATCATAGTAGGGGACTTTAATACACCACTGATATCACTGGATAAATCCTCTAGACAAAAAATTAGCAAACAACAATCCTAAATGACTCACTAGATCAGATAGACTTAATTGACACCTTCAGAACATTTCACCCCAAAGCCATGGAATATACATTCTTCCCAAGTGCTCATGGGACAGATTCAAAAATAGACCACATATTGGGTCACAAGCAAAGTCTCCACAAATTCAAGAAGATTGAAATCATACCAAGCATCTTCTCAGACCACAATGGCATAATATTTGAAATAAACTACAATAAAAACAACCCAAAACACTCAAACACTTGGAAACTGAATAGCATGTTACTAAATATTGAATGGGTTACCAATG
Source organism: Myotis yumanensis (assembly GCF_028538775.1). Taxonomy (NCBI): domain Eukaryota; kingdom Metazoa; phylum Chordata; class Mammalia; order Chiroptera; family Vespertilionidae; genus Myotis; species Myotis yumanensis. The sequence goes on from NW_027223757.1 coordinate 95,607,079, forward strand.
AGATCAAAGAAGAAATTAAAAATATTCTGAAAACTTATGACAATGAAAACACAACAATCCAAAACCTATGGGACACAATGAAAGCAGTCCTGAGAGGGAAGTCTATAGCTCTACAGGCCTATCTCAAAAAACAAGAAAAAATGATAGTGAATCATCTAACTCTCCAAATTAAAGAATTAGAAAGAGAGCAACAAGAAAACCCCAGAGTGAGCAGAAGGAAGGAAATAATAAAGATTAGAGTAGAAATAAATGACATAGAGACCAAAAAAACAATACATAAAATCAATGAAACCAAGAGCTGGATCTTTGGAAGGATAAACAAGATTGTTGAACTTCTCACCAGGCTCACAAAGAAGCAAAGAGAGAGGACCCAAATAAACAAAATCAGGAATGATAGAGGCAAAATAACAACAGACCCCACAGAAATACAAATGATTGTTAAAAAATACTAGGGACAACTCTACTCCAACAATCTAGACAACCTGGAGGAAATGGACAAATTCCTAGAAAAATACAACATTCCAAAACTCAATCAGGAAGAATCTAAAAATCTCAATAGGCCAATAACTATGGAAGAAATTGAAGGATTCATCAAAAAGCTTCCAGCAAACAAAAGCCCAAAACCAGACAGCTTCACAGGGGAGTTTTACCAAACATTCAAGGAAGAACTAAAACCTATCCTTCTCAGACTATTTCAAAAAATTCAAGAGTAGGAAACACTTCCAAGCTCATTCTATGAAGCCAGCATCACCCTAATACCAAAGCCAGGTAAAGACAACACAATGAAAGAAAATTACAGGCCAATATCCCTCATAAACATAGATGCCAAAATCCTCAACAAAATCTTAGCAAATCGGATCCAGCTGTACATCAGAAAGATCATACACCACGACCAAATAGGATTTATCCCAGGGATGCAAGGATTGTAAAATATCCGCAAATCAATAAATGTGATACATCACATAAACAAATTGAAAGAAAAAAACCCACATAGTCATATCAATTGATGCAGAAAAAACATTTGACAAAATCCAACATCCATTTTTGATAAAAACTCTCAGCAAGGTGGGAATAGAAGGATCATACCTCAACATAATAAGAGCCATATATGACAAACCCACAGCCAATATCATACTCAATGGACAAAAACTAACACCATTTCCCCTAAGAACAGGAACAAGACAGTGATTCCCACTCTCACCACTCCTGTTCTACATAGTACTGGAAGTATTAGCCATTGCAATACTTAGACAAGTATTAGACAAACATTAGACAAGAAGAAGAAATAAAAGGTATCCAAATTGGAAAAGAAGAAGTAAAACTGTCCTTATTCGGAGATGACATGATATTGTATATAGAAAACCCTAAAGACTCCATCAAAAAACTATTAGACATAATAAATGAATTCAGCAATGTAGCAGGATACTAAATTAACGCCAAGAAATCTATGGCAGCCCTGACTTATTTGCCTCAGTGGATAGAGCTTTGGTCTGCAGACTCAAGGGTCCCAGGTTCAATTCCGGTCAAGGGCATGTACCTTGGTTGCCGGCACTCACCCAGTAGGGATTGTGCAGGAGGCAGCTGATCGATGTTTCTCTCTCATTGATGTTTCTAACTTTCTGTCCCTCTCCATTCCTCTCTGTAAAAAAATCAATAAAATATATTTTTTAAAAAAAGCAATCTATGGCATTTCTATACACCAATGGTGAACTTACAGAAAGAGAGATTAAAAAAGAAATCCCATTTACCATCACACCAAAAAAAATTAAGATACCTAGGAATAAACTTAACTAAAGAGGTAAAAGACCTCTACTCAGAAAACTACAGGATGTTGAAAAAAGAGATAGAGGAAGACATAAACAGATGGAAGAACATATCGTGTTCTTGGATTGATAGAATCAACTTCATTAAAATGTCCATACTACCCAAAGCAATCTATAAATTCAACGCACTTTCCATTAAAATACCAATGGCATATTTCACAGACCTAGAACAAACTCTCCAAAAGTTCATCTGGAATTAAAAAAGACCTCGAATAGCTGCAGCAATCCTGAGAAAGAAGAACAAAGTAGGTGGGATCTAAATACCAGATATAAAGCTGTATTACAAAGCCATTGTTTTCAAAATTGCCTGGTATTGGCACAAGAACAGACATAGATCAATGGAATAGAATAGAGAGCCCAGAAATCAACCCGAACCAATATCCTCAATTAATATTTGACAAAGGAGGCAAGAACATACAATGGAATCAGGACAGTCTCTTCAATAAATGGTGTTGGGAAAATTGGATAGATACATGCAAAAAAAATGAAACTAGACCACCAACTTACACCATACACAAAAATAAACTCAAAATGGATAAAGGACTTAAATGTAAGGTGGGAAACCATAAAAATACTAGAGGAATCCAAAGGCAACAAAATCTCAGACATAAGCCTAAGCAATTTCTTCACCAATACAGCTCTTAGCTCATTGGAAATTAAAGAGAAAATAAACAAATGGGACTACATCAAAATAAAAAGCTTCTGCACAGCAAAAGAAACCATCAACAAAACAACAAGAAAGCCGATTGCATGGGAGAACATATTTGCCAATGTTATCAGTGATAAGGGTGTAATCTCCAACATTTATAGGGAACTCATACAACTTAACAAAAAGAAGATAAACAATCCAATCAAAAAATGGGCAAAGGACCTAAATAGACACCTTTCAAAAGAGGACATTCAGAAAGCCAAGAGACATATGAAAACATGCTCAACGTCACTAATCATCTGAGAAATGCAAATCAAAACAACAATGAGGTGCCATCTCACACCTGTCAGACTGGCTATCATCAACAAATCAACAAATGACAAGTGCTGGAGAGGATGTGGAGAAAAAGGAACACTTGTGCACTGCTGGTGGGAATGCAAACTGGTATAGCCAGTATGGAAGACAGTATGGAGTTTCCTCAAAAAATTAAAAATGGAACTCCCATTGGACCCAGTGATCCCACTTCTAGGAATATATCCCAAGAAAACAGAAACACCAATCAGAAAGGATATATGCACCCCTATGTTCATAGCAGCACAATTCACCATAGCTAAGATCTGGAAACAGCCTAAGTGCCCATCAGTAGATGAATGGATTAGAAAACAGTGGTACATCTACACGATGGAATACTATGCTGCTGTAAAAAGAAGAAATTCTTACCATTTGCAACAGCATGGATGGAACTGGAGAGCATTATGCTAAGTGAAATAAGCCAGTCAATGAAAGAAAAATACCACATGATCTCACTCATTTATAGATAATTAAGACCATTATAAACTGACGAACAAAAATAGATACAGAGGCAAAGCAACATCAAACAGACTGTCAAACTATAGTGGAAGGCCGGGTAGGGTGGGGGAGGGGAGTGAGAGATCAACCGAAGGACTTGTATGCATGCATATAAGCATAACCAATGGACACAAGACACTCGGGGGTAGGGGAGGCCAGGGGAAGGTCATGGGGAGAAAAAAAAGGAGACATATGTAATACTCTTTGTAATACTTTAAGCAATAAAACAATTTAAAAAAGAAAAACAATTTTAAATATAATAATATTATATGCAATAAACATTAATATTTCAAGAAAAATAGATTTTCAATATCATTATATTACCAAAACTGTACTAACATAATATAATATCACAAAAGTTTTAGGAAATATTAAAAATCTGCAAATAACAGGATTACTTCTATTATATTCTAAAACATTTTTTTCTCTGGCTCTATTTCTGTTCATCAGTTTATGTTGTTCATTATATTCCACAAATGACTGAGATCATGTGATATATATCTTTCTCCTACTGGCTTATTTCACTTAGCATAATGCTTTTCAGGTCCATCCATGCTGTTGCAAATGGTAAAAATTACTTCTTTTTTACAGCAGCATAGTATTCCATTGTGTAGATGTGCCATTGTTTTCTAATCCACTCATCTGCTGATAGGCAGTGAGGCTGTTTCTAAATCTCAGCTATTGTAAATTGTGCTGCTGTGAACGTAGGGGTGCATATGTACTGTCTGATTGGTGTTTCTGGTTTCTTCGGATATATTCCTAGAAGTGGGATTACTGGGTCCAATGGGAGTTCCGTTTATAATTTTTTGAAGATACTCCATACTGTTTTCCTCAGTGGCTGCACCAGTCTTCATTTCCAGCAGCAGTGAAATATTTGCATAAATTGTAAGGACAGGGACATCAAAGAAATAATAATGTGGTAAACTGAATAAGAAATGAACTTAGATAACTTCAGTTGAAATCATATCAAAACAAGAAAAAATTATGTACAATTTCATGTGTATGTTAGTGTAAGGAAGATGATCTTGAGAGTTGAAAACAAACGCAAAATAAGCAAATGAAAATGAGTAAGTGCAAAGTGAAATACATTAATGTGACTTGCCTTTATTCTGTTCATCCTTATCTGAAAAAATGAAAGAAAGAAAAAAAAAGTTCAAACATAATGAAGGCACAATATCAGGAAGAGAAGAGAACAATAAATTGAAACCCTTCCATTGTTAATTCTTTTATTAAAGGGGACCCACATTTCTAAAGAGTGAAGCTAAAGAATCCTAAGATTATTTAACCAAAGAGAGCCAGTGTCACCTTCATACCCATTAGTGCAAAAGGAATAAGATGGGAAATGAAAGCATGGCGGACCTCAAGTAGAACTTCCTCTGGGATAAACTATATCAATCTTTGGTCTTGCTTTGGGCCTTCCAATTTTTCAGACTAAAATGCTGAAGGACACACATATCTAAGACAGTGTGATGCAAGAGCAAATTAATAATGTGAGCCGTGGTCGGCAAACTGTGGCTCGCAAACCACATGCGGCTTTTTGGCCCCTTGAGTGTGGCTCTTCCTAAGCCTTAGGAGCACCCTAATTATGTTAATAACAATGTACCTACCTATATAGTTTAAGTTTTAAAAATTTGGCTCTCAAAAGAAATTTCTATCGTACTGTTGATATTTGGCTCTGTTGACTAATGAGTTTGCCGACCACTGGAGAGAAAAGTACCCTGCTACCAATACCTGTGTCCGTATCAGTAATCATATGAAGCCTGCTTATATATATATATAAACAGCTCTGTTCAAAAATTCCATTTTAGCTCTAAACTAAAATATAATTGAAATGTAACATTAGAAAAGGAGGAGGATAAGTTTTTAATGATTCTATCAGGGCTCAATGAAAAATGTCTTTCTGGATCATGCTCTGACAAAAAGCTTCTCATGTTATCCACATAGAGAGTTCTCAGTTAAAGACACATTATACATAACTTTCCTTAAGATATAACATACTTCTGCAACATGTAAAAGGTATTGCAGTTTTCAGAATTATTAACTGAGTAAAAATGTGAAAGAATAAAGAACATTTAATGTAGTTGGAAGGAAAAGGTCCAAAAATATTACATAAAATATTTATATAAATGATAAAACTTGGCTAATATGATCTCTGGGAAGTTGAAAGAGTGAGGCTCCAGGTCACACATCATTTGAGAATGACATCACAGGGCAATGGAGGAAGGAACTGTGCTCATCACATTTGGAATCTTCTCCCATTACTCAAAGTTTGCATAAAATGGCCCCTTGAACAACAACAACGAAAAGGCAGAGTCCTAATTTCATCGATATTTTATGGGCAGTGTATATAGAGTGGAAATCAATCATGTGCCAAACATATGGCAAGTCTCTGGAAGCAGAAAATACCAAAATTTATATGGAAGTACAAGTATGAGATGGAAAACAGAATAAACGGAGAAGGAAGAAAGTTAGAAAAATAAACAGGTGGAACTGAATTTGGAGAATTATATAAGCAAAAAGTGAGCCTGTGGATGTCATATAAGGAAAAAGGCAGACAATGCTAGAGACAGTATGTAAACAGTTAGGGTTAGGAGTAAAAAGTTTATAGAATGTTTACCATGTATTCCCACAGGTTTTTTCTGAAAAAAAAAAGAAAATGATAGAAAATGTAAAAATTGTAAAAATAAATAGGAATAAAAGTCAAATTCCATGCACATTTCTATTTCAAATTAATCCTGTCAGGCTGCAAATAAATACATGTGCACAACATCACACGTCGACACACATAAAATTACACATATGCACAAAATTGTGGTTGAAAACACAGTATTTTCCAGGGAGTATTGTTTTCAACATGAAAATGATGATAAAATGAGTATTAAATGAAATATAGAAACATGGAAATAATAATTCCCAAGGTTGCCTATTAAAGTATTTCTTACCTATTTTAACATTAGGAGTTTCTTGTTCAATCTGTACAATTTGTAAGTTTTTGGTTTAGTTAATGTGTATAGTCAATTATTGTTTGCAGCAGCTATGTTGTATGCAGTAGCCACAAACTGTAAATTAGAGGATCTTGAACCAAAACCTGTATAAGTACAACAGCATTATATTATAGACCACTCTATTTACAACATTTATACCAACTTTGTGTTATGTGAATTTATATTTTAACTACCAACAAAATAAAACACTCTCTAATTAAATTCTATGAAAGGAAAAAGAGAAATGAAATATTACATGACAATCAGTTGGGTAAATGAATTGACATAGCCATATCTTGGAGAAATTTTGACATCAGCCTCATGGAGTATAACAGTATGGTAGAGGTATATGAAAAGTAAAATTTACTTGACTCAAAAAATATCTATATCGTAATAAAGACTGTCCCAAAATTCACGCAAGAAGTAATTTGATAGAAAACACAGGTTTATAAATAAAAATTGTAAATTTTAATTGATTCATAAAGTATACAGTATAGGGTTATATATGGAATAGCATATCGGGTAAATGGCCTCCACGGCTTTGCTGGCACATACGCACTCTTTTGTTATTGCCTGAGCAGCTGCATTTTTTAAGAAAAATGGTCCGATGATGTCTCCAGCCCAAAATCCGCACCAAACAGTGACACGTTGTGAATGCATTTGTTTCTCAAAAATCACTCGTGGATTGTCTGAACCCCAAATGTGACAATTTTGTCGATTAACCAAGCCATTAAGATGAAAATGAGCCTCATTGAAATTCAGCCACATTTATGCAAAGCGGTCATGGAAAATTTCAACAGAAGAGTGCATATGTGTCAGCAAAGCCGTGGAGGCCATTTACCTGATATGCTATTCCATACATAACCCTATACTGTATACTTTATAAATCAATAAAAATTTACAAGTTTTAATTATAAACCTGTGTTTTCTATCAAAATTACTTCTTGCGTGGAACTGGGGACTGGCTCCCTTGGTAGTCCTGCAGGTTCAGTCTCAAGAGGACAGGACAGGCACCAAAGGACCAGCGCTGCCGGCACAATCCTGACAGTGCTGCTGGCCTCCTGGAACTTGGCTCCAGGCAATGCAGCCACTTCCCCTCCTAGATGCTCCACAAGAAGAAAGGATACCGCCAGCAGCGCCAGGGGCGACCAGCAGTGACTGCTCTCCCCATGCTTCCTCCAGGTCACTGGAGCCCGCCCTGCTCCAGATGAAGTGTGACCACTGCACACGGAAGGAATGTAGTAAAAAAATAAAAACCGATGACCAAGTGACCAGAGGGGTGACCGAACCCCAAGCACACCATGTGCACTTACATAGCGCCAGGCACTTGGGTGTGAGCAGACAGAAGGAAACAAGACCTTCAAGGCCTGTCCGTGCCCCAAGGTGTGTCGGCATTGAAAACCAAGTGGGGTGATGTCAGAATTCCCCAAGCACGCCCCCATTGCCTTCACGTGCCCAGACGCCTGGGCTCCCCTAACAGCTGGGCTGAGCTCTGCTCAATACTCCCCTGCCCAATGCGCGGTGACAACACACAACTCTGCGCCAAGCCGGAGCAGGACCCACTGCCAGGCTCCTGCAAACGCCCATGAAGGCGTCGGTCCCGCCCCAGGCTCCAGGCAAACGGACCCACCTCTCGGCCGACCAGCCTGGAGTCTGGGTGGCGCCACAGGCTTTGAGAGGAGATAGCTCCACGGCTTGTACCCGGCCTCTAGTAGATAATAAAACAAACAATTAAAACAAGCAGTAGTGGTTATTATTGAATAGCAAAGGAAAATGGCAACCTTCCGTTTGAAAGATATGCATGGAGGAATAATTATGTAAAAACATGGGTATGTTGGATTGGGATGATGTTCATTGGAAATTGAAGAAGTTACAAGTAACAGATAAGACCATGACTAGGTACACAAACATTTAGATTATATTGACTTACCTTTGGAGACATCTGTAATAGTATCAAAATAAAGAAAAAATAATAATATTAGAAGGGGAAAAATTAGTTATATTATTATTTTAAAAAGTTAACTTGCTTTTTTCTTCCTTAAAAGTAAAAGGAATAAAGCAACATTAATTCCAACTGAATGCAAATGTCAAAAAGAGGTACAAAAATTTAAAAACTTCCATATTTGTCTCTTCCTCCTAATACACATGCATATTTTTAAAATATATTTTTCTTTTTTAAAACTGTTAAAATATGTTAACAATTTTTATAGTTGATGTATAATATTACATTATTTTCATGTGTACAACCCAGTTATTAGACATAGATATAACTTGCAAAGTGATATGTCTGAGAAATCTAGTACTCATCTGGACCATATATAGTTATTAAAATATTATTACTTTTAAAATATTTTGTCAGTAGTGATTCACCATCTTATTTATTTATTTTTTAATATACTTTTATTGATTTCAAAGAGGAAGGGAAAGGGAGAAAGAGATAGAAACATCAGTGATGAGTGAGTATCATTGATTGGCTGCCTCCTGCATGTGCCTTACTGGGGATCGAGCCTGCAACCCAAGCATGTGCCCTTGACTGGAATCAAATGGGATTTTCCAGTCCACAGACCAATGCTCTATCCACTGAGCCAAACCAGCTAGGGCTTAAAATATCATTGACTAAACAGACCAAGTGCCCATCAGCAGATGAGTGAATAAAAAACTGTGGCACAATTACACAATGGAATACTATGCAGCAATAAAAGGAAAGATCTCTTACCATTTACGACAGCATGGATGGACCTGGTGAGTATTATGTTCAGTGAAATAAGCCAGTCAGAGAAAGATAAGTATCACATGATCTCACTCATATGTGGAATCTAATGAACTAAATAAACTGATGAACAAAAATATACCCAGAGACATAGAAGCATGAACAGACTGTTGAATCTCAGAGGGAAGGCAAGGGAGAGTTGGTGGGAATCGAACAACCAATGAACTTGTATGCATATGTGTTTAATCCATGGACATAGACAATGGGGTGGTGATGGTCTGGGGGAGGGGGAACCAGAGCAGGCTGGAATTGGTTAATGGGGGAATAAATCATATAAATGGAGGACCTATGCAATGCTTTCAACAACAAAGATGGAAAATATATATTATCCCATCTTTTTGCTTCTTTCATTTGAATTCATAAAATTTATAACCACATTTTTAAAAATGGACTGAATTCCCTATACTGTACTTTACATCCCTGAGACTATTGTGTAAATTCCAATTTTACTATGTAATGCCTTCATCTTTTTCACCCAATTCTCACCTCCCCCTTCTGAAAACCATAAAAAATGTTCTCTGTATTTAAGAATGTGCCTCAATTTTGTTGGTGTGTTTATTTTCTCCTTTAGATTCCACATATAAGGGAAATCACATGGTGTGTGTCTTTTTCTGTCTTATTTCACTCAACACAATATTCTCTGCATCCATCCACATTGACATGCATTTCTGAGAATTGGACTCACAGAGTTCAAAGATCATCCCCCAAATGTCAGGAACCTTTACTTCCATACATTCCTGTTGCCAAGAAGACTGTGATTGGAAATTATAACATTCAATAACACTGCCTCTAAACAGTGAGGTGGATATGCTATATATCAATCATATCCACTCCAATGTATCATTGATATTGCATTGGGCCTTCCATCAACTTAAGAATAAAATGAAATGTCAAACTCATGTACAAGAGAACTATGTAAAAAGAGAGTGAAATAAAAAAGTAAAAGTACACCTCATTCTGAAACACTATCTGTAGCAGCAGACTTCTAAAGCCTAATTCATATATAATTACATCAATATACTCTTGGAATTAAATCATATGAAAATCATTATCATTAAAAATTGTCATTACAAAGAGATGTTAAAGTTCTCAGTTTTATTTCCATTCTAAGTTAATGTTTTGGCAGCATTCTAGGTTATTACTGGCCATATCTTTCAACTAAAAAATTGAGAATTGAGGGCATATGTAATAATTTAACATTTTTGACTTATGAAATCTTCTGTAAATATTATTCAGAAGTTAATTCCCCAAAATGGAAACTGTGTCATTAAAAATGCAAAACCATAAGAACAGTTACTATGGTTGTAAAGAAATTTTCCATAATCATGGGCAATGTCTATACATTGTAATCACTTGGACAATATGTCCAAGGACAGGGAAAATAATAGGCCTGAACCCACGGAATGATAACAGAATGTACACAGACTTTGGAAAACAATATATGGTGAAACTTTTCTCAGAAATTTTAGAATTATTTGCATCCCTTCAGGTGAGAACAATACCAGTGGTATAGAAAAGGGCACTCCAGGATGGATGGATGACAGTAGTACAATTTTGAATGTGTTCAGGAAAAGGAAATAAAATGCAAATGATGTGCCTATCAACCTAGTGCCCTTCATCCTGCCAACTTCTCAGGGAAACTGTAGCAAGTTGGGTGCACATAAATATCTAATGGTGATAATGAAAATATGGTATTGAATAAAAAAAAGTAAATAGAAAAAAATGGAAGGCTAGAAAATTGAAATGGCATAAAATACATAAAAAGTAAATGGAAATACATGAAGTTTAGAAAATTAAACTGGAGAGACGTAACATAACAGAATAACTTAGCAAATTAATTGTAGAAGTAAAGGAGGGCAAACAAAAAGACAATTGGTAACATATGGATTAATAAAAGGGAATATAAAGGCCTTACAAGACCAATCATTTTATTGGGGTTCGGAGTAAGAATTTCATAAAACATTTACCAATTTTTTCCACAGGTTTTTCTGAAAAACAAAATAGAGAGATCAATTTAAAAATTGTGTAGATGAGATAGGAATAAAACTTGAATTTCAATTTTAAATTAATCTCATCAGGTTGCAAGTAAACACACATGCACACCATTACCCATAGGCACACACAAAATCACACACGCATTTGCACAAATATTGGTTGAGAGCTCAGTATTTTCCAGGGAATACTCTTTTCAAAATGGCAATGATCAAAAAAGTAATTAACTGAAATAAAAGGAACATGCAAATAATAACTCTCAAGGTTGCCTTGTAAAGTATTTCTTATCCCTTTTGACATTAGTTAGGATTTTATCATTCAGCTAGAGGCCCAGTGCATGAACTCGTGCATGGGTGGGGTCTGGCTAGCCCAGCCCCAATCAGGGTAGATCAGTGCTAGACCAGCTGGGGGGAGGGGCCTCAGGCAATTGACTGGCAGGCCCTACCCCTGAGTGGGGTAGGGCAGCAGACTGTGTGTGGGACCAGCCATGTGGAAGGGCTGTAGACACTGGGCCTGCTGGCCCCACCTATGATTGGGATGGGGGGGAGGGTAATCGGGGGCATAGATGTCTTGGGGGAGGGGCTGCAGATTGGGGTGCTGGGGGCTGGCCATGGGAAGGGGCTGTAGTCAGTGGGCCAGCTGGTCCTACCCCTGAATGAGGTGGGGGGGTCGATTGGCAGCCAGTAGCCTGGGGGAGGGGCCGCAGGCTGTTGGTTGACTGGTTCTGCTACTGATTGAGGAGGGGGAGCCAATTTGGGGTGGGGCCGGGTGGAGGGAGGAGCTGCAGATCGATGGGGGTTATGGGGGCCCATTAAGGGCTGGGCTGAAGGGGGAGAGGGTTACAGGATGTTGGCCTGCCCCCACCCCCTGAATGGGCAGGTTTGCTGGCCACAGTAGGCGTCATAGCAACTGGTCATTTTGGTCTTTATGGCATTCCAGTCTCTGGCTTTTTATATATATAGTTATGTACAATTTGTAAGTTTTTTCATTTAATTAATGTGTGTAGTCAATTTAGTTTTTACAGCAGCTCTGTTGTATACAGTAGCCACAAACTGTAAACTAGAGGATCTTGAACCTATACTTGTAGAAGTACAGAAGGGTTATATTCCTAGAACTCTCTAATTGCATCACTCTTATCAACCTTCCGTTATGTGAATTTCTATTTTAATTACCAGCTAAATAAGACACTTTTAAATTAAACTCCATGAAAGGAAAGAGAGAAAGGAAATATCACATGACCATCATTTGTGTAAATGAGTTGACACAGCCATATCGTGGACAATTTTGACATCAGTCTCATTGAGTATAACAATATAGGAAGGTGTATGAAAGTTAAAATTTACTTGTGGCAAAAGGAATGTCTGCAAAGGTGATGAAACAAACAATTCAAACAAACAATACAAAGTTATTATTGAATACCAAAGAAAAAGGGCAACCTTCAATTTGAAAGGTTATTAAACACTAGTAGCCCGGTGCACAAAAATTTGTGCACTCGGGGGTGAGGGTGAGGAGTGGGGCCAGACTCCTCAGCCCCACCTGCACCCTCTGTCATGTTCCGGAACCCCAGCCACTCCTGGCCTAGGCACAGGTCTACAGGCTTGGGGCGGCCTGGCTCCCGAGGCTTTATTTTATCAAGAGAACAAAGTCGGCATTAGTTACAGCCCTCACAGAACCCAGTACACTGCATCTGTGCACACAACTGTCTCGTTCATGTGCCTGCTTTGCCTTACTGAATTACTAACGTCTTGAGGACATAGCTCCGTCTTATCCTGTTTCAACTTCAGTGCCTGCCCTGGTGCCTGGGACCTGAGAGGGTTTGCTGAGTGAGTGAGTGAATGAGTGAGTGAATGAGTGAATGAATGAGTGAGTGAATGAGTGAATGAATGAGCAAGCAGCTACTGGAGTGGATAGTTCGCACTCTGCTATGGGCTGCCTGGCGCAAACCCCAGGAAGTTTCCGCCCTGCTCCCAGCGGCCCCACTCCCCTCTCTCGGCTGCATAGTTCGTGCAGAGCAAAGGCTGCAGGGGTGTGTGTTTTGGCAGATCGGTGCATTAGCACCTGTCAGATGGGGATTCCCCCCCCCCCCCAGGGCCATTTGCGGGTGTGGCTGGTGGCGGATCAGTGTGTTAGCACCCGCCAGCCCAGATTGCCCCGGAGGGCCGTTTGTGGGCGTGGCCAGTAGCAGATTGGTGCATTAGCACCTGTCAGCCAGGGATCCCCCCAGGGCCATTTGTGGGGTGGCCAGCGGCAGATTGGTGCATTAGCACCGGTCAGCCGGGGATCCCCCTGGGAGGTCTGTTTGTGGGCGTGGCCGGTGGCCAATCGCTGAGGTCCTGCTGCCAGCCTTGGGTCTGTTTTCATACCGGCCACCTGCAGACCGGGTCGCACATAACAGGCCTGGATGGCAGAGGGGCAGGCGGGATGGCACTGTTCCGCCCTGCCTGCAGTATGCAAATTATCTGCCATCTTTGTTGGCGGTTAACCGCCATCTTGGCTGGCGGTTAATTTGCATATCTTGCTGATTAGCGAATGGGAAGCGTGTCGGAGCTACGGTTAATTACCATGTTTCTCTATTATTATATAGGATTAGGAATAATTATGTAAAAATACGGATATGTTGGTTTTGAGTTGATGACCATTGCTAGTTGAAAAGGGCTTTACAAGGTTTAGAAAAGACTATGAATAGGTATACAAAAATGTATATTAAGATGACTTCCCTTTTGGGACATCTGTAATAGTGTCAACAATAAAGAAAGAATAATAATAGAGGAGGAAAAGCTTAGTGATATTATTATTTTAGAAATTAAATTGCCTTTTTCTTCCCCACAAATGAAATAGTTCTGTAAATATTAATCAAAATTAGTTTTCCAATAGGATAGTTGTGTCATTGAAGAGGTAAAACCACAAGTGCAGTTACTATGTTTGTAAAAAAAATCTTCCAAGAATAATCATGCCAATGTTTGTACATTGCAATCACATGGGCAATGTGCCCAAGGGCAGGAAAATAACGAGCTTTAATTCATACTTGATCAAGGAATGATAGCAGAATTTACACAGGCTTTGAAAAACAATGAATAGTAAAATGTACTCTAAAATTTTAGATTATTTGCAACGCTTAAGGTTAAGAAACTATCAACAGTATGGTGATGAGCACTCCAGTATGGAGGTATGAGTGGTGCAATCTTTCAATGTGTCCTGGGAAGATAAATAAAATGCAAGCCATATGCTTATCGACCTAATGCCCTTCATCTTGCCAACTTCTCAGGAAAACTGTAACAGATTGGGTAAACAGAAATATCCAATGGTGATAAGGAAAAAATGGTATGGAATAAAAAAAAAAGAAGAAATAGAAAAAAATGGAAGGCTGGGAAATTGAAATGGAAGGACCTAATTGTGGAAGAAACCCATAACCAATTTATTGTGAAGGGGACAGTAGAAATCTAGAAGAAGAGTAAGTCAGAGAAAGGCCGACGGTGTAAAAGGCAGGAAATTTTAAGGAAACAAGGTACTGATCATTTAAAGAGGATTGAGAATAACGGTTCTAGAATATTTACCAATACATTCCGTTGGTCTTTCTGAAAAACAAAACGAGGAGATCAATGTAAATATCAGGATGAAGAAAGAGACAAGAAAGAAAAGAGTAAAGGAATCCATCTGTTCAAAATAGGACACATAGTAGCAATCATAAAAAGCCTCCTATATATAGTAAGTTGATAAATTCCTGAAATGTATTCCCTTTAAAATTAAAATGACCATGAAAATAATGGCATTGCCAAGAGGGTGTGAAAGTTCTAACACTTATACTTGTGTTGTAGAAAAAAATCATGTAGATCATTCCAAGGTTATTGATTTCCCAGACTTTCAGTGGGAATTTTCAATCTTGATAAATATATAATCAGTGAACATTCCAGTTGATATAAAATTCTCCATTACATATTAACAAAGATTGCAGTTTAGTAGTATTAAAATTGTGTTAATCAAAATGCAAAAGAAAAAACACAGGTGATATGTTTGTATATAAAATTATTCCCCCCAAAATATTTGTATACCTGTGAGCATATTGTTAATGTGTACAAAGGCAGTGGAAGAATAAGCTTCATGTTCACAATTGACCAATTAATGATATTTTATTCTAAATATGCCTCTTTCAGTGTAGATAAACACACACATGGCACACAGGCACTCACATATAAGGTGAATGGGAATTCACTTATGTCCAGAGAATATTGTTTTCCTCCTTTCTAAAAAAGGTATTAAATGTGAGTATTTTCTGAATTTAAAATGTTGGAATGTATATTGTGATGGTTACCTTTCAAAAATGTTCTTAGTCTATTTTTTGACATTACTTGAGCTATTATCGTTTGGTTTGCTAACTATAACAAATTGTTTGTCTGTTAATAAATATGTATAAACAACTTTCATTAGTGCTTAAATATATACTTCTTAATTAAATCACATGAAATGAAAAGATTTAAATCTCTAATGATGGTAAGGTGGATATAAATGGAGAGACTGATCATATGTTGAAGCAGATGGACACTTTAGAAACTTTGCAAATGCCCATGCTTTAGAGACAGATCATTAATAAAATTTAGTTGACACAAATGTTTGCATAGAGTGTGTCAGCAGGAGAAATCACAGAAATAAAATCAAGTAAATTGAATGACTAATGAAGACGGTGACTTTAGTGGAAAGATTAAGAGGACAGATTGATATTGTATTTTACCCAGTTCTGAAGGCCGGATAATATAGGCATGCCCAAAAAGTCTGGGTGGCATAGGGAAGGTCTGACAGTCACACCTGGAAATAAATCATTGACTAGAATAGGTGTGGCCACTTCAGCTCAGGAATATTTTATATTTCAGCTCCTAAACAAATGAGTTCCCATCTCTTGCTCCTGTACTCTCGCTGCTCACACCTGACTCCTGGCATATGGGGCGCTCACACTTTGCAGTCGCCCACATGGCCCACAGCCATGAAGACCACACATGCAATGGGCTGATAGACTGGAACTAGCCTGATGCTACATCGGACCCACCTCCACCGTGGAAGGGAAACTCTGAGCTCTGGCTTTGCTTTTAGCTCTGCTGAATCCCCAGCTGCACCTTTTCCAGGACTGGCCTAAGGGAAGTGGGACTAATTCCACCCAAATAAAGCTTTCTACTACACCTCATTCTCCCACTGGGGCCTCCAGAAATGCTTATTCCAGTGGCACCCAAGAGCCCCACTCTCACTAGCAAAGGAGAAGGGCAATCCACCCAATTCTCTGATGACAAAATCATATATATGGACTGTATAGTGGGTCTGAGGAAGATGTTGAGAGTTGATGACAAAGATAGAAGAAATAATGAAACCACGGCTGGTATACAGTGGAATGTTTATAGGGAAACCTTTTTCCTCTTCCCACTAATGGAAAAATAAAAGGGAGAAAACACCAAATCATTCCAAATGAGAGTACAATGTCAGGAAGGAAGGAGAACAAAAATCTGAAACAATCCTTAGTGTTCTATGGGGTTCAAAATGACACATATTTATGAGAGTTGAAACCATACGGTACAAAGTCTACCTCAGCAATCAGAGTTTATGTTGTTTTGCCTATATACACATTTTGGTGCCAAAGGACCTAAGATTCAAAATGGCACCATGAGAGGAGGTGGAGAGGAATTCCTCTGGGTCAAACAACATCTGTCATTGGGCTTGCATTGACCCTTCACCTTTTTCAGAATAAAATGCAAACATGCGCATATATCCAAGATAGATACTTAAAAAGTGGTGAGGAAACACATAGGAAAGGACCCATCTTTGCAAATGTGTTATTGTAGTAGTAGTAGCCATTTGTAGCATACTACAAACTGTGGGGATATATTGATAAGTTCCATTTCCCCTAAAAACAAAAATGTAATTAGAAAATATCACTAGAATGGATTTGGTAAAACTTTAAATTTGTAATTAGTGTTTTATTAAAAATTCCTTCAGGATTATGGTAGAATAAGTTCTTCTTATGTCACTAACATAAAATTTCACAGTTGAGAAAAAGATTATTAACGACCTTCCCTTAAGGTGTGAAGTCATTCTAAAAATATTAAGAATTCCAATGAACATAGTTAATAATTATGTCAATGAAAATGACAAAAAAATAAAAGAAAAAAGAGAACGAAGATTACTGTGATAGAAAGAAAAAAAGATGGCCAAAAATATTGTATAAATATTTGTATATCTGGGAAGAATTGAATAATATGATCAAGGAGAATAAAAGAGTTTACATGAAAATGCATACTACATCCGAGATATAACATCCGAATTTCACAGACTTTGAAATAACAATAAAGTGCCCCTTGAACTTCAAAGGACAGAGGTTCAAAGTCACAGTTGAATTTCAGAAAATATTCATACAATGAAAGGCATTCAACTTTCAGTTTAATCCCCTTCATCATTACAAAATTCATAATGAAACTATGACAAATCTATGGATACATAAGAAGCTAATGGTTACGGTAAAGAAGGAAAGGGAAAGGACGAAATATCAGGCAAAAGAAATGGAGAGATATTCACATGGGTGAAGACCATATCCAAAATATTGGAGAGAGAAGGGAAGAAGGGTAAGCCTATGGATGGCCTCTAGATAAAAGGCAGGGATGTTAGTGGCTATTTAAAGAGTTATAGGAGTGAAGGATTGTCAGATATTTACCATATATATTCTGAAGAGAACCTGCAAAATGTAAAGAAAAGATCCATGTAAATGCCAAGGAAATAAAAACGAAGAAAATTAAATATTATTCAAAAATTTACATTTAAAATTAAAATGATTAGAATGCAGATCAACATATGCACACATGTATGCGAAGGAGCATGTGCACACACACACACGGTGACTAGATGCTCACTTTTGTCAAGAATATGAGACAAAAAATTGATGAAGGGGATACAATGAGTCATTTCAGTTAATGGAGAAATAAATTTGGAAATAGTAGGGCTCAATAATTTTTGAGGTTTTTATTATTCAGTTGGTAAGATTAAGTAGGTTCTGTGATTGTTGCTAAGTATATATATATTCAGTCATTTCAGGTATCAGAGTAGCAATGTTGTATAAATTAGACAAAGTCACTGAGTTAGAGGATATACAACCATTTATTTTCTGGAGGTTATACATAGTTATACACTTGGCATCAGCTTTTATATCAATGTCAAACAATGAACATAATCTTGTTTTATTTTGGTTTCCGCTGCAACCCCTGCCTATACTTAAGCTTCTATTAATTAAATCCCATGGAAAGAAGAAAAGCAAAGTATTAAACGTCTCTGAAGTGACTTCTAAGTCGCAGGATTTGAGCATGTCTTGGACAAAACTGACATATCAGCCACACTGAAAATGCCAGTACTTCAGAGGTATGTGAATAATAACATTGGTCACAAAGGAAATATTTGCATAGGTTCCAATAACTGCATGAATCAAAGAAAAAATAAGGGATCTATTTTTGTTCATTAGTTTGTTTCGTTCATAAATTTACATATGAGTGGAGTCATGTGATACTTGTCTTTCTCTGACTGACTTATTTTGCTTAGCATGACACTCTCCAGGTCCCTGCATGCTGTCTCAAAGGGTAAAAGTTCTTTCTTTTTTTGCAGCTGCATAGAATTCCATGCTATAAATGTACCACAGCTTTTTACCCACTCATCTACTGAGGGCACTTGGGCTGTTTCCAGATCTTAGCTATTATAAATTGCGCTGCTATAAACATAGTGGTGCATGGATTCTTTCGGATTGATGTTTCAGATTTCTTAAGATATATTCCTAGAAATGGGATCACTGGGTAAATGGAGTTTCATATTTAAGTTTTTGAGGAAACTCCATAATGTTTTTCATAGTGGCTGTACCAGTCTGCACTCCCACTAGGTTTCTGTTTTTCAACACTCCCGCTAGCACTTGTCATTTGTTGATTTGCTTATGATAGCCATTCTGATAGGTGTGAGGTGACACCTCCTTGTCATTTTAACTTGCATCTTTCTGATGACTAGTGACTTTCAGCATTTTTTCATATATCTCTTGTCCAAGTATATGTCCACTTTGGTGAAGTGTCTACATAAACTGATGAACAGAATGGATCTAGAGAAATAGACACATGGAACAGACTGATGAATCTCAGAAGGAAGGCAGGGATAGGTGGGTGGGGAGAGATTTACCAGGGAATTTATATGCATATATGCATAGCCCAGGGACACAGACAATAGTGTGGTGAAGGCCTGGGATGGGTGAGGGTGGGGTGGAGGGGATCAATGGGCAAATAAAAGGAGAATATCTGGAATACTTTCAACAATAAAGATAAACTGAGTTGAGGAAGATGGACATTGAGCCATTGAGGTATCATTGAAGCCCAAGGTATATGTAGCAGGAAACCATGACTAGGTACAGAGGGAAATACATCAACGAGACTTGTCTTTTTCTTCCTCATATTTATTGATTAAATAAAATTAAAAAAGAAGAAATTCCTTCTAAGTGAGGGCAGAACTTCAAAAAGGGAAGAAGACAAAAATTTCAATAATACTTCAATATTTTTTCTGGGGTCCTGATACACGTTTCTGAAACTGGAACCACAAGTTTCAAAGGCCCCTCACCAATCAGAGAAAATGTTGCTCTATTTCCATGAAACCTTTGTTTCCAAAAGATCTGAGATTCAAAATGACACCAGGAGAGGAGCTGCAATCATTCCTCTGGTTAAACAATGTCAAACACTGGTTTTCCATTATACCTTTACCTTTTATATATATATATATAAAAAAGAATAAAATCACACACTCAAACTCAACACAGGTAGTAAAAAAGTCAACATTAAAATAAAAAATAAAAAACAGAGATGAAGAAGTGAGTAAAGGCAAACATCCCCCAAAAAGATATCCATAGCAGTTGGACCTGGAGATTATTATGCAAAGTAAAATGAGCCTGTCGGAGAAAGGCAAATATCATATGATCTCTCTTATATGTGGAACCTAGTGAGCAAAATAAGCTGACAAACAAAATAGGAACAGTGGAATGGGTACATGGAAGAGAAAGATATCAGAAGAGAGGAGGGAGAGAGAGAGATTGGGTAAATTAAGGTGAAGGGATTAGACAAAAAACATATATAGTTTATTATTTTTAAAATATATATTTTATTGTTGATAGTATTGCAGATATCTCCAATTCTTCCCCTTCCATCTGCTCCCCTCATTCCTGCCCCAATCCCTCCCCCAAGTCTTCACTACCCTATTGTTTGTGTCCATGGGCTATGCATATCCTACATAATAAAAGTATAATATGCAAATAGACCAAATGGCCGAACAGCAAAACGACCATCTGGATGACCATCTGGATCACCATCCTGGACCACACTATGACACTCACTGGCACCAGGCCAGCCAAGGAGCGTGTAATGAGATTGGTCGGGGGTCAGCCATCACCCCATGATCACCCCACAGAGGAAGGCCCAGGCCACCATCCAGTGGGACTATCAATCTGGGGGCTCAACCATCGCCCCAAGGAGAGAGGCCCAGGCCACCAAACGGTGGGCTATGGTGGGTGGGCGGGGCCTCCCTGTTCGGGGCCTCCCTCTGCAAGGGAAACCCAGGTTCTTGGTGCCAGAATGAAGCCTACTCTTCTATGAATTTTGTGCATCAGGCCTCTAGTAATTATATAAGTTCTTTGGTTTATCTTTTCTCTTCCCCCCAACTTCACATCAAGGTATGTCAGTCTGTTCCATACCTCCATGCTTCAGGTCTAAACTATATATACTCTACATATAGACACATACTGATAGCCATAGGAAAAGGAGGGGAAGGTATAAGTGAAGTTTGGCAAAGGCAGAGAAGTGGGGCATTCATAATAGTGTCAATAATAAAAATAAATTTACAAAAAAGTAATAGTAATAAAAACTGTCACATACATTAGACATAGTATTCAACTGCATTTCTTTGAAATCAAAATGTCTTTACAAAGATATTTTTTAATCTTTATTCTTGAGAATATTACAGATCTACCCCTTTTTCCCTTCCCATTACCCACTCTACCCAGTTCCCACCCTATCCCAAGCCTTCACCATTCCATTGTCTGTGTTCACAGGTAATGCATATACACATATAAGTTCTTTGGTTTATTTTCTCCAGCCCCCTCTCCCTCTGAGATTCATCAGTATGTTCCATGTTTCCATGCCTCTGATTCTATTTTATTCATCAGTTTACTTTATTCATTAGATTTCTTATTCATTTTTTTATTTTTAGATTTAATTATTAATAAATAGGTATTATTGCCATTTTATTGTTCATATTTTTTAATCTTCCTCTTCTCCTTCTTATTTTTAAGAATATCCTTCAACATTTCATGTAATACTGATTTGGTGGTGATAAACTCCTTTAGCTTTTTCTTGTCTGTGAAGCTCTTTATCAGACCTTCAATTCTAAATGATAGCTTTACTGGGTAGAATAATCTTGGTTGTAGGTTCTTGCTATTCATCACTTTGAATATTTCTTGCCACTTCCTTCTGGCCTGCAAAGTTTCTGTTGAGAAATCAGCTAACAGTTGTTTGAGCACTACCTTGTAGTTAAATAACTGCTTTTCTCTTGCTGCTTTTAACATTCTCTCTGTCTTTAACCTTTGGAATTTTAATTATGACCTCTTGGTATGGGCCGCTTTGGGTTCCTCTTGTTTGGGACTTTGCACTGCCTGGACTTGTAAGTCTATTTATTTCACCAGGTAGTGGAAGTTTTCTGTCATTATTTTTTCAAATAAGTTTTCAATATCTTGCACTCTCTCTTCTCCTTCTTGCACCTCCATAATGCAAATGTTGGTGTGCTTGAAGTTGTCCCAGAGGATTCTTATACTATCTTCATATTTTTTAATTTTTTTCTTTGTGATTTTCTGATTGGGTGTTTTTGCTTCCTCGTATTCCAAATCATTAATTTGATTCTAAGAATTCTTTGCTTTACTGTTGAATACCTGTAAATTATTCTTCATTTTAGTTAGTGTATGCTTAATTTCTGACTGGTCTTTTTCATGTCTCTAAATTCTCACTAGAGCCCTAATCGGTTTGGCTCAGTGGATTGAGCATCAGCCTGCAGATTCAAGGGTCCCAGGTTCGATTCTGGTCAGAGGCATGTACCGTGGTTGCAGGCACATCCCCAGTAGGGGGTGTGCAAGAGGCAGCTGATCAACGTTTCTCATTGATGTTTCTAACTCTCTGTCCCTCTCCCTTCCTCTCTGTAAAAAATTAATAAAATATATTTTTAAAAATAAATAAATAAAAATCAGTCTCCCCTTTAAAAAAAAAAAAGGCTCATCGCTCTAAATAAATAAAAAATAATAAATAAATAAATAAATAAATAAATAAATAAAATTCTCACTAGATCCCTGAAATTCTCTCTAAGTCCCTTAAAGCTCTCATTAAGATTCTTGAGCATCTTTATAACCATGGATTAGAACTCTGTATCTAGTAGTTTTCTTACTTCCATTTAATTTATTTATGTTTCTGTTGATTTCTTCTGTTCTTTCATTTATGACATATTTCTTTGTCTCTGCATTTTGGCTGCTTTCCTGTGTTTGTTTCTATGTACTAGGTACAGCTGTTAAGTCTCCTGGAATTGATAGAGTGGCCTATGGATTTGGTGTCCTGTAGGGCCCAGTGAGTCAGCCTCCTCAGTCACCTGAGCTGGGCACTCTAGGTGTGCCCATGTGTGGGCTTTGTGCATATCTTATTGTAGTTAATCTTTGATTGCTATTGGTGTCATTGGGAGGAATTGACGTCCAGGCCAATTGGCTGTGAGAACCAGCTGGGACTACAGTGGAAGAGCTGCTGTGCAGGAGACACCTCTATGGAGCAGGACTTGCTTCAGTGGAGCATTATTGCTAATTGAGTCTGCCTATTGAGTGTGTTGCTCCTGGATGTGTAGAGTTATAATCTGGTATAACCTGAAGCTGTCCACTAGGTACACTGGCTCTGGGGCCTCCCAGGAGGAGCAAAGTCAGCCACTGCCTGGTGCCACCTGGCAGGAGCTACAGAGAGGTCTGCAGATGGCTGCTATTTGTACTGGGCTTGGAAGTGCCCAGGTGAGGCCAAGCTGTGAAGAAAGACAGGCTGCTGCTAGGGCCAGGTCTTGGACCTCTTATTGATATGCATGGGGCATGTTGATGCTACCTGTTGCTTGTTTGAGGAATTTTAGAAAAGTCTGAAGCCTAAACCAGGACAGGCTACTCATATGGGAAAGTCACTTCAAATAGCTTTGGAGGGACTGCAAAATAAATAAAAAATGGGGCAGGGTCTCAGGGAATTACCAGAGTACAGCAAACAGTGTGAGCCATGCTGATGGAAAATCAGATATAGCTACTATTCAGCGCTGTGACAGGGGAGGTCTCAGCATGGGAACAATGAGCACTGTGAGCACCCCTGTCTGGGAGAAAACCACCCCCGAGTTCTTGCTCTGATGCCAAACAATCCAGTTCCTCCCCTTATGTTACTGATCCTCCCAGCACTGGAACTCAGAGGGAACAAGACTGTGTAAGTTTGTGAGCCATCCCTTTAAGAGTAACTGCCTGGGTCTCCAGCAGCTTGCATGTCACTCAGCCACAATGCCCACTGGTTTTTATAGCCTGAAGTTATGGGAATTTTTCTTCCCAGCTCTGGAACCCTGGGCTGGGCATCAATGTGGAGCTGGGACAACTTGATCCTCACAGGAGGCCTCTGCAGATGAGATATCGCTCCAGAGTAAAAAGAAGACACCACATGCGGGTTCCGACCAGCCCATTCCACAGCTCCACACCTCCTACCAGTCTTGATGTGCTTTCTTCTTTACTTCTCTAGTTGTAGGGCTTTCATTCAGCCAGATTTCAGATAGTTCTGTATGATGGTTGTTCAGTATTTTAGTTTTAATTTTTATGTGGTTGTGGCAGGCAGCAGGTATCTCGTTTACCTATGTGGCCATCTCGGTTCTCCTTGTTATATTTTAAGGTTTATATTCATTTTTAAATTTATTTTTTATTTTTCAAATATATTTTTATTGATTTAAGAGAAGAAAGGAGAGGGAGAGAGAGAGATAGAAACATCAATGATGAGATAGAATCATTGATCAGCTGCCTCCTGCATGTCCCATACTGGGGATCGAGTCTGAGACATGAGCAAGTGCCCTGACTGGGAATTGAACTATGACCTCCTTGTTCACAGGTCAATGCTCAACCACTGTGCCACACCAAACAGGTAATGTTTATATTCTCTTTTCAAAAAAATCTTTATTGTTGAAAGTATTACATATGATCTCTTTTCTCCCATTGACCTCTTCTAGCCTGCCTCCACCTCTCACCCAGGTCTTCACCACCCTATTGTCTGTTTCCATTGGTTACGCACATATGCATGCAAGTTCTTTGACTGATCCCGTCACACCCTCCCCTGCCTTCCCTCTGAAGTTCAAAAGTTTGTTCCATGCTTATATGTCTCTGGATCTATTTTTTTATCAGTTTATTTGTTCATTAGGTTCCAGATATGAGTGAGATCATGTGATACTTTTCTTTTTCTGACTGGATTATTTTGCTTAGTATAATACTCTCCAGGTCCATCCATGCTGTTTCAAATGGAACATGTTCTTGTTGTATGAAAATCTATGACCGATATCCTAGAATAATTGCATTCTATACCATTTACATTGAAACCTGAGAATTTAGTTATTATTATGATGGGCTAATCCATGAGATATAAAATTAATTTACAAATATTTAACACAAATGCAGTTGATCATAATGAAAAATGTATCATTGAAAATAAAGCTCGGTTGGTGTGGCTCAGTGGTTGAGCATTGACCTGTGAATCAGGAGGTCACTGTTTGATTCCCGTTTGGGACACATGCCCAGCCCAGGTTGTGGGCTTGAACCCCAGAATGAGGCAGGCAGAAGGCAAGCGATCAATGATTCTCTCTCATCGTTGATGTTTCTATCTCTCTTCCTTCTTCTATGAAATGAATAAAAATACGTTTTTAAAAAGAAAACAAAATGAAAGTATTTATTATGTTTGAATATTAGACATTTTGCAAGGTAATCATGGATAATGTTTGTATACCTTGGTAATTTGGGTAATATGCTCAAAGACAATGGAAAAAATGAGACTCAAGTTCACACTTGACTAATGAATGGTATCAAAATTTATACAGGTTTTAAAAAGACAAATTTCATTTAATATGTTAGACATCTTCTCTCATCTCTAAAAGTTAAAGGGCTATCAAAGGCTTAAAAAATGGGCCTTTTAACTTGGCAGAGCTGACAGAGGATCTCTCAGACCTTGTGCCTATCAACCTAAAGCCCTTCATCTCACCTTAATTAAACTATGGCCAGTCTCTGGAAAACATAAACGCCAATGCTGATAGTGAGAAATGGTAAGGAAATGGAAAAGAAGGAATATGAATGTTGGAAGGTTGGCAAATTCAAATGGAGAGACTTAATGTGGAAGAAGTCCAGAAACGATTTTTGGAAGTCAGAAGCATAGACATCCAGGAGAAGTGTGAGTCAATGGGTGGTATATAGATTGAAAAGCAAGAAAGGTTAGAGCAAAGAGAAACCAGTCATTTTAAAAGGATTGAGAGAATGGGTTGACAAAAAATTTACCATCTCTTGCCTTGAATTCTGCTGAAAAAAGAGAGAAAGAACTTAGTGTAAATATTAAATATATAGAAAGAAGATGCAAATTTAATGCAAAATGTATGTTTAGAACTGTCAGGGTGTACATAATGCACACACACATACACACAATTGCATGCAGGCAGACATACAATCATACACATAATTGCAAAATATAGTGTTTGAAATCAGTTTTGACCAGAGAGTATTCTCCCCAAAATGAATATGGGCATAATGATTCATTTTATT
Organism: Myotis yumanensis; assembly: GCF_028538775.1. Taxonomy (NCBI): domain Eukaryota; kingdom Metazoa; phylum Chordata; class Mammalia; order Chiroptera; family Vespertilionidae; genus Myotis; species Myotis yumanensis. Next base: position 95,633,018 of record NW_027223757.1, read on the forward strand.
ACATTGGCGAGAAGTTTAGAAATATTAGTTCTTATGGTTACCTTTTAAATTATTCCTTTGTCTTTCACATTAGTTAGAATATTATTGTTCAGTGTATAAGATTCATTAGTTAGAATATTATTGTTCAGTGTATAAGATTTAATAAGTTCTTTGGTTTTTAATAAATAGCCCTTTGAGACAGCGTGGAGGGACCTGGAGACTATTATACTAAGTGAAATAAGCCCATCAGAGAAAGACAAGTATTGGATTGAGAGACCTCACTCAGATGTGGAATCTAATAAAAAAAATAAACTGATGAATGGAGTGGATCCAGACACGTGGAAGCATGGAACAGACTGCAGAATCTCAGAGGGAAGGCGTGGGAGGGTGGGTGGGTGTGAAGTAATCAACCAAAGAGCTTGTAGGCATATTGCATAACACATGGACACAGACAATAGAGTGGTGAAGGCTTGGGGTGGGGGGTGGGGGCTGGCTAGAAGGGGTCAATGTGGTAAAAAGGGGGCATATGTAATACTTTCAATAATAAAGATTTTAAAAAAGAAAAAAAATGGAAAAAATAATAAGTAAATGGGTATAGCCAATTTTATTTTTTGAAGCAACTATGTGTTAGAAAGTAGCCATAAACTTCAATTAGAGACTCTTCTCTGGTACTACTAGTTCTACTATAAGAGAACCTTCTAGAGGTACCACAGGGTTACCTTCACAACATTGTCATCAACCAGTGAATGTTTAACCTTGCATTGTGTAAACTTCTATTACAAGTAATGTCTAAATGAAGTTCTTCCTAATTATATTTCATGAAAGTAAGGAAAATGAATTAATAAATGGCAGTGATTTGGCTTAAATAAAACAATCCAGGCATATCTTAAATAATTTTTCACATCATCCATATTGAATATGTCTTTATTTCAAAGGATCATGATTAATAAAATTTACCTCGTTCAAAAAGAATAACTGCACAGATGCAACAACCAGACAAATCAAAGAAGGAACCATGAGCAATATTGGAATAGCTAATGAAAAGGGCAAAGTTGGAAAGGTTAAAGAGAAAATCATGCAAAATGTGTATTTAAGGTTGAGGATGATGATCTTTGGAAGTTAAAGAAAAAAGTACATGTAAAGAATGAAGCCATTGCCGAAACCGGTTTGGCTCAGTGGATAGAGCGTCGGCCTGCGGACTGAGAGGTCCCGGGTTCCATCCCGGTCAAGGGCATGTACCTCCACCGGGGATGTGCAGGAGGCGGCTGATCGATGTTTCTCTCTCATCGATGTTTCTAACTCTCTGTCTCTCTCCCTTCCTCTCTGTGGAAAATCAATAAAATATATTTAAAAAAAAAAGAATGAAGCCATGATTAGGAATAAGGAAGATACATTAATGGAACTTACATTTTTCTTCTTAATTTTTATAAAATAAAAATTTAATTTAAAATAAGGGCCCAATTACAGCAAGAATAAAGGACACAATTTTCAAAAATTACCATAGTTTCTCTGGGGCATAAATGACACATATTTCTTAGAATTGAAACCACAAAGTTCAGAGGAAATGTCACCATTCAGCAGAAGCTTTTTAAACTTCCATACACTGCCTGGTGCCAAAGAGGCTAAGCTGGAAATGACACCTTGCAAGATGCTCAAATACCACTCACTCCCTCTGGGGTGGGGAGAGGATGTGTCCTTCATTAGTTCTACAATGGGCCTTCTACCTTTTTCAGAATAAACAGAAAACACATACTCATAGACAAAAGATTTACTGAAAAAGGATGAGAAAATTAGAATAAGGGCATCTGTTTGTTTACAACTATACCTTTAGCATTAGTCACATAAAGCCTGCTACAGACATCACATCAACATATTACTGAATTATATCCCTTTGCAATAAATATTACATCATTGAAGAAATGCCATTACATGGGGAATGTTCAAGTTCCATGAATTATATTTCTGTTGTAGAAGAAATATTTGGCGATATACTAGGGGAATTGTAAAACACCCTAAAGCTTTTTCCCGTGTGTGTGTGTGTGTGTGTTTTAGAAGATAACAGCCGGCCTCTTCACAGTGTTCAGGAAACCATCAAACCAAGCCCATCACACTGGTCTCAGAAGCTTGAGCAGACATAGATAACCCAACCACCATAAGCTGACCTCAAGAGCTCAACAAAACCTAGATTCACAGAACTCAAGCAACAGAAATCCTGTTGTCACCTAGAGCCCTTTAAAAAGCGAGAGGTCAGTCAATCACTAAGGAAGATCTGGTGTCCAGAGCAAATGTGGACACACCTAGGACTGACCAATCAAACTCTTCCAGATTGGAATTTCCTTGTTCCCTCTTGCTCTTTCACATTCCTTACTTAGATGGTTTAGTTCCAAGACTATGCAATAAAACTCCTAAATCAGAGTTAATCAATATATATAACCTCTTTCTCACCCTTATTCCTTAAATTTGCTTTAAGTTTTTATTTGGGAAATTGATCTGACTTTTGTCTCCAGTCTCCTCATCTGTCTGCCTGATGAATAAACCTTTTTTTCTTCAGACTTTAGCTTCTCTGTGAAGGATGGGCAAGGACCCAATGACTTTGTTCCATATAATTGTTTTCTGTATCTTATGTTTCACATGAAAAATGGAGAGCTGATATATATCTGATCATTCTCTGTCATATAAAATCCTTCTACAAGTGTCTATTAGAAATTGCAGTTTGCCAAAATTAAAATGTGTCATTAAAAAATTCAAATTTTTTAAAATTTATATCTAAAAACTCTCAAGATGCAGATACACATATAGCCTGTGGGTCTCAAATAAATGTATTAAATTGAAAAATTATTTCAGGAATAATAATTTTGGTGGCTACCTTTTAAAAATCTTATTGATTCCTTTGACAGAATTTATTTTATTATCATTTCATTGTTAGATTTAATGTATTTTCGTTAATGTATTGAATATGTGTAGTTGATTCTTACTATTGTGTATTATGGTGTATAAAGTAATTATAAAATTAAAAGATCTTAAACCGCTTCTTCTAGAGAAAATCCAAGTGTAGGTTCCTGGTACCTCCTGGCACAACATTTCCTCAACCAGTGAGTACCTGCTTGCTTTGTGTGGATTTCCATTTATCACATGCCTATGGAGCCGCCTTAACGTGTAGGAGGAAGGAATATGAAGCATTAAATGTCAGTGAGGAGTGTTCTAAATCAAATGCCTAAGCATGAATTGAACACTTACACTTCAGCCACACTGTAAAATGCCAATACTTCAAAGGTATATGATTAATAAAAGTTAAGGAATAAATTACCACTTCATTGAAAATGAAAGCATAATCTCAGCAAAGAAGGAGGACAAAATTTAAAAATGTTTAAAGTTTTCCTTGTGGCTCAAACTGATGCATAATTCTGAGAACTGGAACAATAAGTTTCAAAGACAATTCACCAATAAGGGCAATGTTGTTTTTTACATTCCTCAAACACTGGGTGCAATAGGAACTAAGAATGGACATGTAAACATTGAAGTTGTCAAGTAATACTTCTTCTGAAATAAACAGTATCAGTAATTCATCTGCTGGCCTTTTGGAATAAAATGTTAACATTCGTTATTATAAGGGACATGTACTTAAAACATGGTGAAAAGGCATAGAGTGAAAGCACCCTTCTGTCCCTAATTTTATTTGTAGGAGGAGTCATATGAATTCTGTTAAAAACTTTAAATTTATTTCTAAATCTCATTTCCTCTGAAAATAACTTACATTATTGTTTAAAGAAAAACTTTTAATGATTATATTAGTGTGTTATGAAAAAATATCTTATAAACATCCAAGGACAATAAGTTCTCATGCCATTCATATAATATTTCCAATTGAAAGATATATTATTGATCATAATTCCTTAATATATAATGCACTCTACAAACATTTAAAGTATTACAGTTTGCAGAATTAATAACTATTTCAATACAAAGAAAGAGCAATCACTATGATAAAAAAAATACAGCCAAGCAATATTATGTAAAATATTGTATAACTGGGAACACTTAGATAATATGATCAAAGGCAATCAAAGTGTGAGCCTCAATTTCACACTTTAAAAATGATTGATATCAAAATTTGCACAGTCTTTAATAATGGATAATGGAGTGAGGAATTTCAAATAGGAATTTTCAAGTCTTCTCTGCTATCATAAGGGTGGAAGAAATATAAATGTTTAAACTACGTAGTAATTTGTCCTTTAACTTGGATTATGTGACAAAGATCTCAAGTTAATATATGTTTTACAGAAAATATATAGAGAATAAAAACCATATAACTAATAGCCCAATCCCCTTTATCTCACAAAATTTATAATGAAACTATCACAAGTCTCTGGAAGATAAAAGAAGCTAATGTCCATAGAGGAAGAAAGGTACAAAGTAAAAAAGAAAGAAAAATGGAGGGTTGGTAACAGAAATGGAGAGAACTTCATATGGGAAAAGTTTGTAACCAATAGATTGGGAAAAGGTAGAATCAACATCCTGGAGAAGGGCAATCCAATGTATAGTTTTTAAAAAACAGGGAATGATAGAGACACCAAGAAAGCAGTCATTGAAAGAGACAATGGAGTAAAGGATTGTCAGAGAAATTTTACTAAATTGTTTCTGAAGATTTTTTTTTACCCATGTCCTGGCGCTTGGGGATAGAACTGGTGGACTGGAAATCGTCAGCATGGAAGGCATGACGCCCAGGGGGCCGGGGCTCTCTCCCTCTGTCTCCGTTCATTATGGGAACTGGGACCACACGCCCGAACCCCAAGAAGAGGAGGGTTGAAGACCTTTTGAGAAATAAAATGGAAAGCTCAATGTAAGTACCATAAAAAAATACACTAAAGAAAAAATTAAATTATTGAAAAATTCTAGTGTGAAGTTAAACCTGTCATAATTCAGATAAAGAAATACACACACAGAGTACATGTACAACATGCACAAACAGTGGCAGAAATCTATCTTTAACCAAACAAACACCAGCCATTTGAAATGCTATGTATATTATTAGTAAAGTTTGCTTAACAGAAAGTGTCTGCAAACATAGACTTAAACAATAAAATAAAACTAAGACATAATAAAGGGAGAAATTGCATAACAAATTACAATGGCAAACTTTGTTTGGAAAGATAAGATAACGAGACAAATTAATACAAAAAGACAGATATGTTAAAATTTAGCAAGTTTATCATTGAAACTTGAAAACAATACTTACACATCAGACACTTTAAAAACACCAACATTATTAATAACATGTACTTGCTGAGATAATCTTTCTACATAAATTCAAATGACACACTAAAAACGTAAGTTATACTAGGGGATATTGAAGTGCAAATGAAGATAGCAAACCTCTGTTGGAAAGATAAAGAACCAAAATCATCTTATATAACAAAAGGCTAATATGCAAATAGACCCAACTGTGGAAAACCAGAACAACCGAACAACTGGTTGCTATGAGGTTCACTGACCACCAGGGGGTGTGTGTGGAGCATGGCTGGTGTTGCCCATGGCAAGATGGTGGAGCAGGTGAGCAGGGGTGCCAGAGCACGTCAGGGCACCGGTTGCTGTTATCCGGGTGAGCCTCTGAGGGTTACTGGAAATTCTTTGCTCCTGTACACCTCGGGCCTGCCTGGTGCTCACACCTGCTGCCGGAGCCAGCTCCGCTTGCACCCATTGCTGATGTTTGAGCTGCTGCTCACACCCACTGCCAGCGGCAGCCCTGCTCAAACCCACTGCTGGTGTCTGGCGCCGGTCCCGATCACTTGGATTACTTGGAGCAAGTGGCAGCTGATGGCCCGATCACCCCTGAGGGCTTCTCCCCCTGCTCCTGAGGAGTGATTGGTGCAACAGCCGCAACTCATATCCATTGACAGCGCTGGCCCTGCTTGCACCAGCTGCTGGCACCGGCCCCAATTGCTCCACACCATCAGTGAGTGTGAACGGTGGTGATGGGAGTGGGGCTGCTGGCAGACAGGGGCCTGGGACTGTGGTGGGAGGGACCTGGTGGGGGCATAGAGGATGGGCCGAGACCCACCCCTGTGCCCACTGCAGCCTCGTGGCCCACAGTTCCTTTCAAGGTGCACAAATTCGTGCACTGGACCCCTAGTGTAAAAATAAATATGTTGAAGTTGAGAAAGATGATCATTAAAAGTTGAGAACAAAGGTATAAGAACCAAATTAAACAATAGCCAAGTACAAAGCGAAATACATTAATGGACTTGCTCTTTTCCTATTCACACATATCTGAAAAATGAAAGGAAGAAAGAACCCATTCAATCTAAATAAAGAGGTGATGTCAGGAAGGGAGGGGAACAAAAATTTGAAGAACCTACAGTTTTCTCTCTGGTTCAAATGATTTTTCTTTGTGAGTATAACGAATATAAAGTTCAAAAGGTCAAAAATCACCAACCAGAGGTATGCTGCTTCATATTTCCTCCCCCTTTGTCCAAAAGCTACTGAAATTGAAAGTGAAACCATAAGAGGACTTAGAACAGGGTTTTCTCCTTGGTAAACAATGACACTCATTGGTCTTTCATTGGGCCTTCTATATGTATCAAGACAAAATGCAAACACACACACATATTTAAGATACTCTAAAAGTGATGAGGAAGCATACATTAAAGGCACCCATTGTCAAGAACTGTATGTGAAGTAATAGTCACATGACACCTGCTACATACATTCAAGAGATATATTCCTAAATTTCACTCTGTTTGAATACAAAAATATATTTGAAACATGTCATTAAGTAAGACGGATTTTAAACTATTAATGTTTATTTAGTGTTTTATGAAAATGTCTTTTGGAAAATTCTAGACTAATAGCTTCTGGTGCCATTCATATAAAAAAAATGGAATTAAGATATTATCAGTAAAAGGGATCCCAGATGTCTGCAGAGTAGATTGAAGCTAAACTTACCTTCTCCCAGCGCCAAACCAGAGTTACAACTAATTTATAGATCAACCAATTGAATAGTAGCAGAAAAGAAGTCTTTTAACCAAGGATTTATAGAAGTAGCCAGGTATGTCTATTGGCCACCTGTCTGTCCCCTTTGGAGAAGTATCTATTCAGATCCTTTGCCATGACCCAGAAATTTTTCTTCTAGGACCATTTCCAAAGAAATCCAAAACATTAGCTTGAAAAATTATATGCTCCCCTATGTTCATTAGAGTATTATTTGCAATAGCCAAGAGTTGGAGGCAGCCCTAATGCCCATCATTAAATGAGTGGATAAAAAACCTGTTGTACATTTACACAATGGAATACTATTTGGCTATAAAAAGAGAGAAATTGTAAATTTTGTGACAGCATGGCTGGACCTTGGAGAGTATTATACTGAGTGAAATAAGACTGTCAGAGAAAGAAAAATACCAGACAATTTCACTTATACATGGAATATAATGAACAAAAGAAACAAACAAAATAGTCACAGGAGCCACATAGAGACTAGTAAAATGGGGAGAGATATGGGAAGGCCTGGCCCTGCTCCCATATGTGGCAGGTGAAAATACTCTAGGAGGCAAATTGGCCCCTCCTTCTTACAGCCACACCCTGTGGAGACAGAGACAAACAGTGGATTGGTGGATCACTTGGAGCTTTAAGCAGGTTGCTGAAAGCCACAGAAGGACAGTTCCTGAGAGTGGTTAGCACCAAAGTACCTCAGAGGAAGCCCAGAATTGGCAGAAAGAACAGTCAGCCATGGCCATCAAAAGAGTAGGATACAAAGCGAGCTCCAGAGATTCCAAAATGATGCTGGAGTAAGTGGAAGCTACACTGACACTCTCCCAGACCAAAACTGGAATTACAACTAAAATACCAAAGAACAGCCTGAATAATCAAATGAATACCAGATGGTTAGAACCCTGATAACCAAGAAAGAAAGTGTAGACCCCATAGAGACTGGTAGGAAGTGCAGAGGTGTGAAAGGGCTGACTGGGCTCTCACATACACCAGCTGAGGTTCTAGAGCATTGGTTCTCAACCTGTGGGTCGAGACCCCTTTGGTGGTTGGACGACCCTTTCACAGGGGTCGCCTAAGACCATCCTACATATCAGATATTTACATTATGATTCATAACAGTAGAAACATTACAGTTATGAAGTAGCAACAAAAAGAATTTTATGGTTGGGTCACAACATGAGGAACTGTATTAAAGGACCAGAAGGTTGAGAGCCACTGTTCTAAAGAGATATATCAGTTGTAATGGGTTCCCACTGAGAACTCTGGGATCAAAACCCCAACCTGGACTCCCCACCCCAGAGCACCAGAACTGAGAAAGGTGCCCACATAACATGTGTGAAAAGCAGCAGGGTTGCTGGCTGCCAGGAAGAGCTGGCTAGAAATGCAGGCACCCTCTTAAAGGGCCAATGCACAAAATTTTGTGTGCCATCACTCACCTTGGACTGTGGCAGAGGGAGGGCAAACTGGAAGATAGCTATGTGAGCAGAATTCAGGGTAGAGGGCTCTGGGTTAGAGCTTGGAAGGCAGCCACCCTGGGTTTTTGTGCTGAGTCATTCCCTCACACTGCAGAGGACATCTTTCACCCACAGACCTTTAGAACTATCTAGGAAGTTTCCCCTGGGGGAAAGGAATTGCCCCACCCTATTGGAAAACTTCTCATCCCACTATGTGGTTAATAGCCTGAGGCTAATCAAGACAGAATATGAAACAGACTGCAGGCATAGGTGGGTCTCTGGAGGTTCTGAGTCTTTGATTGCTATCCTCTTGGGTCTGGGGTTACAAAAAGTGAAGCTTGATGCATATCTTGCTTCTTTCCAAAGGCACCCATCCCCAGCAGAGGGTGCCACCAGCTGTGGATTGCTGATAGCTCCAAATGGTACTGAGGGCTAATCACAAACAACGTCTGACATTGTCCTGCAACAGAGACTTGTATTCATAGCAGATATGCCTAACACATAGACACAAACCTGAACAGGCAGCCAAAGTGGGGAGACAGAAAAACAAGCCCCAAATGAATAAAAGAGGATTCTACAGAAGGAGAACTAAATGAAATGGAGATAGGATATTTATGAGATATAGAGTTCAGAATAATGATGGGAAAGAAGCTCAATAGCATGAGAAAAGATCGTAACTAAGAAAAAAGATCAGCTGGAAATGAAGAATCACATAGCACTAATAAAGAACACATTGGAAGGAATACACAGCAGATTACAAGAAGTTGAGGATTGGATCAGTGAATTAGAAGAGAAGGTAGAAAAAAATCACTCAATCAGAGAAACAAAAGAAAAAACAATTTAAAAGCAGGAGGACAACTTAAGGGGGCCATGGAACAACATGAAGCATAACAATATTCCCATAATAGGAGTGCCAGAGGTGAAAAAAAATGAGGAAGGGGTAGAGAACCTACTTTAAAAAAATTATGGCAGAAAACTTCCCTAAAATGGTGAAGGAAAAAGACAGACAACTTCTGGAGGCACAGAGAATCCCAAGCAGGAAGAGATGAAACAGGCCCATGCCTAGACACATCATAATTAAAATGCCAAACATTAAAGAAAACAGGAGAATCTTAAAGGCAGCAAGAGAAAAGGAATTTGTTACTTAAAAAAGAGCTCCCATAAGGCTGTCAGCCGATTCTTCATAAAAAAAACAAAAAAAACAAACAAAAAAAAACTCTGCAGGACAAAAGGGAATGGCATGAAGTATTCAAGGTATTTAGAAAGCAAGGATCTGAAACCAAGATTACTATATCCAACAAGGCTATCAATCAAAACAGATGGTGAAATAAACAGTTTCTCTGAAAAACAAAGGCTTAAGGAGTTTATCACCACCGAGAAATGCTAAGGGGACTGCTGTAATGAGAAGAAATAGAGTGTGAGAAACATAGGCATAAAGAATTAAAATGGCAACAAATAAGGACCTACCAATAATACCCTTAAATGTAAATGAATTAAATGCTTCAACAGAACAGCGGTCGCCCACCTTTCAGACCTCATGCACTACTGGTTGGCGACCGCTGCTCCAAAGGTTTCCTTAAACCAGTGGTTGCCAACCTTTTGGATCTCACAGACCACCAGTGGTCCACAGACCAAGGCTGGCGACTGCTGAATTAAAAGACATAGGATAGCTGAATAAACAGGAAAACATGACACAATTATATGCTGTCTACAAGACACCCACCTCAGGAGGAAATGATCACACAGGATAAGAGTGAAGGGATGGAAAAAAAAATTTGCCATGTAAATGGGAAAAAAAAGCTGGGCTAGAAATACAAATATCTGACAAAATAGACTTCAATGTGAAGTCCATGCCCTAGCCAGTTTGGCTCAGTAGATAGAACATCAACCTACAGACTGAAGGGGCGTGGGTTCAATTCCAGCCAAGGATACATGGCAGGTTGCGGGCTCGGTCCCCAGTAGGTGGCATGCAGGAGGCAGCCGATCAATGATTCTCTCTCATCATTGATGTTTCTACCTCTCTCCCTCCCCCTTCCTCTCTGAAATCAAAAAAGAAATATATTTAAAACATATATATTAATATATATATGTATGTATATATGTATATACACACACACAGGTAATCTAATAAAAGAGAAACATGCAAATTGACCGTACCTTTGCTATGCCCCAAGCCAGGCCCACCAGCCAATCAAAGCGACTGTATGCAATTTAACCCAACCAAGATGGCGGCCAGCAGCCACGGAGCTGGAGCAAGCAGGAGGCTTGGTTGCCCAGTGATGGAGGAAGCCAATCTTCCTGCCTGCCCTGGCTGGCTGTGGCCTCTGCTAAAGACAAAAATGTTTCAATTATAGAAGATAAATAAATCCCAGATACCTGCTTCCAGCCAGCCTCCACTGGGAGCTTGGGTGGCTGGGAGCTGTGGTCAGCCTGCAAAAAGTCATCAGCCCCTCAGCCAGGCTGGCCAGGAGCCCCAGGGGACCCCCACCCTGAAGGGGCTGTGCTAGCCTACAAAGAGTCATCAGCCACTCACCCAGGCTGGCCACGCCCTCATGGGGTGAGGGTCCCTGCTGGGAGGCTTGACCAGCCTGCAAACAGCCATCAGCCCCTCACCCAGGCTGGCCAGGCACTCCAACAGGAACCCCCACCATGAAGAGGGTTTGGCCAGTCTGAAAACAGTCCTCAGCCCCTCACCCAGGCTGGCAAGGCACCCCAGTGGGACCCCCACCCTGATCTTGGATACCCTTAAGGGCAAACCAGCCAGCCACCACCCATGCACCAGGCATATAATAAAAGGGTAATATGCAAATTGAGCCTAACAGCAGAATGAATGGGAATGACTGGTCACTATGACACACACTGACCACCAGGGGACAGATGCTCAATGCAGGAGCTGCCCCTGGTGGTCAGTGCGCTCCCACAGGGGGAGCTCTGCTCAGCCACAAGCCAGGCTGATGGCTGCCAGCACAGCAGTGATGGCGGGAGCCTCTCCCACCTTCTCATTATGACTAAGAATGTCATACTGCAGCATAGGCCTGGTCCTTGCTGTCAAGTGGACATCCTCCGAGGGCTCCTGGGCTGCCAGAGGGATGTCTGACTGCCAGCTTAGGCCCACTCCCCCGGGAAGCGGGCCTAAGCCAGCAAGTGGACATCCCCTGAAGGGTCCCAGACTGCGAGAGGGCACAGGCTGGGCTGAGGGACCCCTCCCCCCACCGAGTGCACAAATTTTTGTGCACCGGGCCTCTAGAACATATATATATATATATATATATATATATATATATATATATATATGAAGGTCATCGTAAGAGACAATAAAATTCACTGCATATTACAAAAGAGATAGATCCAACATGATGAGATAAAACTTCTGGAGGGCTTTAAGGGAGAGATTGACAGAAATACAGTCATAATGGGAGAATTTAACACCCTGCTGACTTCACTGGAGAGATCTTCCAGAAAAAAAATGAACAAAGAAATGCTTTCTATAATGACACAGTGGATTGCATAGATTTAATTGACATTTCCAGAACATTTCACCCCAAGCTGCAGAATATACATTCTTCCCAAGTGCATATGGGTCATTCTCAAAGGTAAACCACATATTAGGAAACAAAACAAGTCTTTACAAGATCAAGAAGATTAAAATTTTATCAAGCATACTCTCAGATCACAGTGGAATGAAATTAGAAATCAACTACAATAAAAACGCTCATAAACACCAAACACATGGAGGCTAAATAGCTTGATATTAAACAATGATGGGGTTAGCAAAAGAGGTTAAAAAAGAAATAAAAAAATTAATGGAAACTAATAAAAATGAAAACACAACAATCAAAAATCTTTGGGACACAGCTAAAGAGTCTTGACAGGGAAGTTCATAGCATTGCAGGACTATCTCAAATAACAAGAAAAATTAATAAGAAATTATTTAACTGTACAATTTAAAGAATTAAGTGGAGAAAAAAAAGAATAGCCCACAGAAGGTAGAAGGAATCAAATAATAAATATTAGAGCAGAAATAAATGACATAGAGACTAAAAGAAATGCAGAAGATGAATGAAACCAAGACCTGGCTCTTTGAAAACATAAAAAGATTGATAAACATTTATCCAGACTCAGCAAGAAATAAGGAGACAGGACCCAAAAAAACAAAATCAGAAAGAAAAGCAGTGAAGTCACAACTGACACCACAGAAATACAAAGGAGTGTAAGAAAATACTGTGAGCAACTATATACCAACAAGCTGAACTAGTTGGGCAAAAGGGACACATTCCTAGAAAAAGACAATCTTCCAAAACTGAATCTGGGAGAATAAAAAAACCTGAATGGGCCAATAACAATTGATGAAATTGAAGCAGTTATCAAAGAATTTCCAGCAAATTAAAGCCCTGGTCTGTTTGGCTTCAGAGGGAAGTCTTACTAAACATTCAAAGAATGAACACCTATCCTCCTCAAACTATTCCAAAAAATCTGAAAGGAAGAACCCTTCCAAACTCTTTTATGAAGCCAGCATTGTCATAATTCTAAAACCAGATAAAGCCACTCCAAAGAAAAAGAATTATGAGCCAGTATCCTACATGAACTTAGATGTTAAAATCCTCAACAAAATATTAACAAGTAGGATCCAGCAATATATTAAAAAGATCATACACCATGACCAAGTGGGATTTATTTCAGGGATATAACACTGGTACAATATTCACACAAAAAATGAACACTTTATGTCACATAAACAAATTGAAAGACAAAAATCAAATAATTGTATCAATAGATGCAAAAAAAGCATTTGAGGACATCCAACAACCATTTTGATAAAAACTCTCAGCAAAGTGGGAATAGAGGGATCATACCTCAACATTATAAAGGCAGTATATGAGAAACCTACAATGAACATCATACTCAATGACAAAAACTAAAACCATTTTCCCTAAGAACAGGAGTAAGACATCCACTGTGACTGAAATAATTAATATCCAAATATAAGGAGCTCATACAACAGGGATATCTGCTGTCACTACCCTTATTCAACATAGTACTAGAAGTCCTAGCCACAGGTTTCAGATAAGAAGAAATCATAAAAGGCATCCAAATTGGAAAGGAGGAAGTAAACTGTCATTATTCGCAGATGAAATGATTTGTACATATAAACCCATAAAGACTCCACCAAAATAATTATTAGATTTAATAAATGAATTAGGCGATGCAGCAGGATACAACATTAACATCTAGAAATATAGGGTGCTTTTAGATACTAATAAAGAATTCGTAGAAAGACAAACTAAAACAACAATCTAACATACCATTGCAACAAAATAATTAACATCCTTAGGAATAACTTAACCAAGGAGGTAAAAGACTTATACTCAGAAAACTACAGGACAGTGAAAAAGAGATAGAGAAAGACATAAACCAGTGGAAGCATAAACCTTGTCATGGATTGATAGAAGTAACATTATTAAAATGGCCATACAATGCAAAGCAATCTATAGATTCAACACAATCCCTATTAAAATACCAATGGCACGTTTCCCAGATCTAGAACTCATACTCCAAAAATTCATACGGAATTGAAAAATAACCTGAATACCCCAGCAATCTTGAGAAAGAGGACCCAAGTTAGAGGAATCACAATACCAGATATCAAGTTATACTACAAAGCCACTGTAATCAAACCGGCCTGGTACTGGCACTAGAACAGACATATAGATCAATGGAAAAGAACAGAGAACCCATTAACTGACCCAATCCATTATGCTAAGTTAATATTTGACAAAGGAGGCAAAAGCATATAATGGAGTCAAAACAGTCTCTTCAATAAGCGTTGTTGGAAAAATTGGAGAGATACATGCAAAAAGATGAAACTGGACCATAGTCTTACATCATAAATAACAATAAACTCAAAATGGTTAAAAGACTTAGATGTAAGACATGAAACCATAAAAATCCTACAAGAAACAATAGGCAGCAAAATCTAAGACATCTCTTGTAGAAATATGTTTGCAGATACATCTCCTAGGGCAAAGGAAGCTAAGGAAAAAATAAACAAATGGGCCTACATCAAAATATAAAGCTCTGCACAGTAAAAGAATCCATCTTCAAAATGAAAAGTGAGCCCATTGTATGTGAGAACATAACTGGCAATGATACATCTGATAAAGGGTTAATATCCAAAATATATAAGGAACTCATACAACTTAACAAAAGGAAGACACAATCCATTGGGAAAATGAGCAGCCCTAGCTGGTTTAGTTTAGTGATAGTGTGTTGACCTGCAGAGTCAAGGGTCCCAGTTTCAATTCTGGTCCAGGGCACATGTTCAAGTTTCAAGCTTGATATCCAGAAGGAGTCATGCAAGAGGCAGCAGATCAATGATTCTCTCCCATCATTGATGTTTCTATCTATTTTTCCCTCTCCCTTCCTCTCTGAAATGAACAAAATATATATATATATATTTTAAAAAATTGAAATAAAAAAATGGGCAAAGATCCTAAATAGACACTTCTCCAAAGCAGACATACAATGGCCAAGAGACATCTAGAAAAATTCTCAAAGTCACTGATTATCAGAAAGTTTCATATTGAAATGACAATCAGGTATCACCTCACACCTGTCAGAATGGCTACCATCAACAAATCAACAAACGACAAGTGCTGGCAAGGTTGTGGAGAAAAGTGAACCCTAGTACGCTGCTGGTGGGAATGCAGACTGGTGAAGCCACTGTGGAAAACAGTATGGAGTTTCCTCAAAAAATTAAATATGGAACTGCCATTTTACCCAGTAATCCCACTTCTGGAAATATATCCTAAAAACCCCAACACACCAATCAGAAACAATATATGGACCTCTATGTTAATAGCAACATTATTTACAATAACTAAGATTTGGAAACAAATGCCAAGTGCCCATCAATAGATGAATAGATAAAAAAGCTACGGGATATTTATATAGTGGAATACTATGCAGCTGTAAAAAAGAGTGATCTCTTACCCTTTGGGACAGAATGGATGGAAATGGAGGCTATTATGCTAAGTGAAGTAAGCCAATTGAAGAAAGACAAATATGGCATGATCTCACTTATTTGTGGAATCTAATGAACAAAATGATTTGACCAAAAAAATAAGACCCAAAGGATGGAGGCATGGAACAGACTGACATACCTCAATGAGGGTATGGGAGAACAAGGAGAAATAAACCAAAGAACTTATATGTATAGCCCATGGACATGGACTATAGTGTTGTGAAGACTAGGAGGGGGGTGTTGGGTAAGGGTTTGGAAGAGGAGAGTAAAGGGGGGGGGGGGAGAATAATGGAAAACAGCTGTAATACTGTAAAAAAAAATTTAAAAAATAACAACTATTCTTCTCAAACTATTTCCAAAACTTTAAAGAGGGAAATTAAACTAATTTTATGAGCCCAGCATTATCCTAATTCCAAAATCATATAAAGACACTACAAAGAAAAACATTATAGACCAATATCTCTGATAAACACAGATGGAAAAATCCTCAACAAATTATTAGCACACCAAATTCAGCAATACATTAAATATATTGTACACCATGTTCACTTGGGATTAATTCCTGGAATGCAAGGTTGGTACAACATCTGCAAATCAATTAATGTGATACACCTCATAAATAAAATGAAGGATAAAATCATATGATGATAACAGTCAATTTCAAACAAAGTGTTTGACAAAATCCAACACATATTTATGATGAAAACTGTTAGCAAAATGGTAGAAAATATACCTCAACATAATAAGGCCATGTATGACAAACCCACAGAAAACATCATAATAAACTACAGGCCCAGTGCACGAAAATTCATGCACTCGGGTGGGCGGCGGTTCTCCTCAGCCTGGCCTGCACCCTCTCACAGTCCAGGACCCCTCAGGGGATGTCTGACTTCCACACAGGCAGGAGAGCCTTCCGCCACCGCCACTGTGCTTGCCAGCCTTGAGCCCATCTTCTGGTTGAGAAGTGCTCCCCCTGTGGGAGCATGCTGACCGCAAGGGGGCAGCTCCTGCATTGAGCATCTGCCCCCTGGTGGTCAGTGCATGTCATGGCAAAAAGTTGTTCCACCATTTGGTCAATTTGCATATTACCCTTTAATTATATAGGATGAGGAAAAACTCAAAGCATTTCTCTTAAGGCTGGTAACAAGGCATGGATGTCTGCTTTCAACATTCTTATTCAACATAATACTGAAAGCCCTAGACACAGCAACCAGACAAAAAGAATAAATAAAAGGCATCCAAGTAGAAAAGTAAGTAGTAAAATTAATTGCAAGTGGCATAATACTGTACATAAAAACTAAAGATTCTACCAAAAAACTATTAGAAATAATTAATAATATTTAGTAAAGTAGCAGGGTACAAAATAATTATCCAGAAATCAGTTGCATTTACATACACCAATAATGAAATATCAGCCCTAGCTAGTTTTGCTCAGTGGATAGAGCATCAGCCCACCAACTGAAGGGTTGCAGGTTTGATTCCAGTCAAGGTCGTGTACCTCATTTGAAGACTCAATCCCAACCCTGCTTGGTGCACTTGAAGGGGCAGTCAATCAATATGTCTCTCTCACATTGATGTTTCTCTCTCTGTGTCTCTCCCCCTCCATTCCACTCTCTCTAAAAATCAATGAAAAAATATCCTCAGGTGATGATTAACATCATCATCATCATCATCATCATCATCATCATCATCATCTATCAGAAAGTGCAACTAAGAAAACCATAATATTTGCAATTGCACCAAAAAAATAATAAATCATCTAAGAATAAACTTAACTGTGGAAATAAATTTGAACTCTGAAAATTATAATATACTGAAGAAAGAAATTGAAGAAGATACACATAAATAAAATAATGTAACATAAACATGAATAGCAAGAATTAACATTATTAAAATGTCCATTCTACCCAAAGCAATCCATAGATTTAATGCAATTCCTATCAAAATATCAATAATGTGTTTCACAAAACTAAAACAAATAATCCAAAAATGCATATAAACCCCAAAAGACCCTGAATAGCCAAAGCAATCCGGAGAAAGAAAGAACAAAGCCAGAGGTATCACACTTCCTAACTTCAAATTATACTACAAAGTGACAATAATCAAAACAGCATTGTATTGGTAGAAAACTAGACACACAGACAATGGAACAGAATTGAGAACCCAGAAATCACCCCACATGTATATGGGCAAATGATTTTCTACAAAGGAGCCAAAAGCATCAAACGGGAAAAATAAATCTTCTTCATAAATAGTGCTGGAAAATTGGAAAGCCATATGCAAAAGAATAAAACTAGACTTCTGCTTGTCTCATATACCAACATTAACTCAGATGAACCATGGTCTTCAAGGGGATTTCGTGAATTTGACCCCAAAGGCAAGGGAAGTAAAAGCAAAAATAAGTGAATGGGACTTTAACAATGAAAACCTTCTGCTCAGCAAAAGGCTCCTCCAACAAAACAAAAAGACAATCAACAAAATGGAATAAGTTATTTGCAAGCAACAGCTGTGACAAGGGGTTAATATCCAAATTATATAAAGGTTGCTCAGTTGACTGACACATCATACTGTACACCAAAAGGTTGCAGGTTCAATTACCAGTCAGAACACATACCTAGGTTGTTGGTTTGATCTCCAATTGGGGTACTTATGGAGGCAACAGACTAATCTCTCTCTCTCTCTCTCTCCCTCCCTTTATTTCTTTCTAATATCAATAAACACAATTCTCCCATGAGGATAAAACAATTAAAAACTCACACAACTCAATACCAAACAATCTAATTAAAAAGTGGGCAGAGGCCCCAGCCAGTGTGGCACAGTGGTTGAGCATTGACCTATGAACGAGAGTCAAGGAGTATCATTCCCAGTCAGGGCACATGACTGGGTTGGGTGGCAGGCTCAATTCCCAGTAGGGGGTGCACAGGTGGCAACCAATCAGTGATTCTCTCTCATCATTAATCTCTCTCTCTTTCTCTCTCTCTCTCTTTCTGAAATCAATAAAAAATATAATTTTCTTTAATAATGGGTAGAACAGTGATGGTGAACCTTTTGAGTTTGGCATGTCAGCATTTTGAAAAACCCTAACTTAACTCTGGTTCCGTGTCACATATAGAATTTTTTTCAACCATAGTAAAACAAAGATTTATATTTTTGATATTTATTTTATATATTTAAATTCCATTTAACAAAGAAAAATCAACCAAAAAAAGGAGTTCGCGTGTCACCTCTGACACGCGTGTCATAGGTTCGCCATCACTGGGTAGAAGAACTGAACAGACACTTCTCCCAAGAAGACATATAAATGGTCAACAGATTTATGAAGATATGCTCAACTTCACTAGCTATGCGGGTAATGCATATAAAAACTAGTATGAAATACCACTCCACATCTGTCAGAATGGTTATTATCAACAAGACAGTTATAACAAGTGTAGCAGAGGTTTTATATAATGTTATTTATTTGAGTCTTTACTCTGCTTTGTTTATTCTTCATAAAGGCTGTAAATTGTTTAACTTTTCAAAAAATTAACTCATACTTTCATTACTTTTACTATTGTTTTTGTAGTTTTTATTTCTTTTTGTGTGTGTGCTTTTAGCTTCATTATTTCCTTCCTTTTGCCCACTCTATGCTTAGGTGGTTTTTTCCCCTAGGTTTTTGAAGCATAAGTTAGGCTTTTTATTTGAGATTTTTTTTTCTGAATGTGGACATTTATCTCTATAAATTTCTCTTTAAAATTGCTTTAGCTATAACCATAAGTTTTAATATGTCGTGTTCCCATTTTTGTTTTCCTCAACACACTTTTGGATTTTCCTTCTAAAACCCATTGGTTTCCTTAAAATGTATTGTTCATTTTCCATTTATTTGTGATCTTACGTTTTCCCCCTGTTTTTGATTTCTAGTTGCAGACTGATGGTATCAGGAAAGATCATTGATATGATTTCAATCATCTTAAATTTATGAAGCCTTGTTTTGTGGTCCACTACCTGATCGATTCCAGTGAATATTCCATCTGCACTTAAGAAGAATGAATCTTTTCCTTTTGAATAAAATGTTCTGTATATGTCTGTTAGATTTATTTAGTCTACTGTGTTATTCAAGCCTTCTCTTTTCTTATTGATGACATATCCATTGTTAAGTTATGCAAGGTACATAAGTTATGGAGATCAAATGTACAGTACGGTGACTATAGTTAGCAATACTTTATATATACTTGAAATTTGCAAAGATTGTAGATCTTAACTATACCACACAAATAAGAAAATTATAATTGTGAAGCGATGAGTATGTCAACTAGCTTGATTGTCTGATCATTTCACATTGTATAAAATTACTAAAACACAAAGTATATATGTATATAAATATTTAAATATATATTTATTTGTCAGTTGTTAAAAAAAAACAACTACAGGCCTAAAATGGTGCCACTCATGCTAAAACCTCATGATACCAAGCCTAAATTTAACACTTGATCAGCTGCAGTTTCAACTTCCCAGAAACCTAATCCAATCAACCAGTCTGCAATTTTCTGGTCAAGCATCAGTAAGGTACTGTGTCATTGTGGGCCCTCAACAACCTCATAACGAAAAGAGGCAATTTACATAATGAAAACCATTCCCATTCACTTTCCCCTGAATAAAAAGTGTCCCATTTCAAAAATAATCATTTCCTCTTCTTTTTTAAAATTTTAGTTAATAGCTGCCTTGCTCCACCCTTATTCCTATTAAAACCTTCCATTTTGTACAACTCTTCTGAGTTCTCATCACTTAATAAAGCCAATTTGAACTTCAAATTTACTTGGTTAAATTTTTAACATAATTATACCCAAAAGAGCTTTTTTCCAAAAAGAAAACAACTCCATTTACAATACCAACACAAGGATAAAACAATTAGGGACAAATGTGACTGAAGAGTGAAAGATTTGTACACTGAAAATTATAAAACATTGCTGAAAGAAATAAAAAAATAAATAAATGGAAAGACATCCTTTGTTCTTTAAAAAATTAAATTTGTGCCTAGCTGGTGTGGCTCAGTGATTGAACCATATAGTCATGGTTTGATTCCTGGTGAGGACACATGTCCAGGTTGTGGACTCAATCCCTGGAGGTGGCGTGTGCAGGAGGCAACCAATCTATGATTCTCTCTCATCACTGATGTTTCTATCTCTCTCTCCTCCTCCCTTCCTCTCTGAAATCAATAAAAATATATTTTAAAAAATTAAGATTTCAGAGTAAGCACCAAAGCCCCATTGAAGCAAGTCTTGCCCCTGAGGGGTGTCTCCAGCACAGAAGTTCTCCCACTGCAGAAACAGCTGAGTCTCACAGGCAATTGGACTGGAGGTCAATCCCTCCCAGTGTTACCTACAATAATCAAGGCTTAACTACAACAAGGCTGCACACAAAGCCCCCAAGGGGGTGCACCAAGAGTGTCTACCTCAGGTAATTGGGGAGGCTGAGCCATTGGGCCCTATAGGACACCTAGCACAGAAAGCCACTCTATCAACACAGCGAAGCATAAAAAAATGTGGAGACAAAGAAACAGGACACAAATGACAGAAATGGAGGAAAGCAAACTACTGGATATAGAGTTCAAAAGCACACTTTTAAGGTTTTTCAAGAATTTTCTAGAAACCGCCAATAAACTTAATGAGACCCTCAAGAAATGTAATGAGACCTTTGAGGTTGTGATAAAGGACCAACTAGAAATTAAGCATACACTGACTGAAAGAAAGAATATTATACAGACTCCCAACAGCAGACTAGAGGATAGCAAGAATCAAGTCAAAGATTTGAAATATGAAGAAGTGAAAAACACCCAACTGGAAAGCAAAATGAAAAAAGAATCCAAAAATACGAAGATAGTGTAAGGAGCCTCTGGGACAGTTTCAAGCATAGCAACACCCGAATTATAGGGGTGCCAGAAGAAGAGAGAGAGCAAGATATTGAAAACCTATTTGAAGAAACAATGACAGAAAACTTCCCCTACCTGGTGAAAGAAATAGACTTCCAAGTCCAGGAAGCGCAGAGAACCCCAAACAAAAGGAATCCAAAGAGTACCACACCAAAACACAGCATAATTAAAATGCCAAGAGCAAAAGACAAAGAGAGAATCTTAAAAGCAGCAAGAGAAAGAAAGTCAGTTACCTACAAGGGAGTACCCATACGACTGTCAGCTGATTTCTCAACAGAAACTTTGCAGGCCAGAAGGGAGTGGCAAGAAATATTTAAAGTGATGAATACCAAGAACCTACAAACCAAGATTACTTTACCCAGCAAGGCTATCATTCAGAATTAAAGGTCAGATAAAGAGCTTCACAGATAAGGAAAAGCTAAAGGAGTTCATCACCACTGAACCAGTATTATATGAAATGCTGAAAGGTATCCTTTAAGAAGAGGAAGAAGAAGAAAATGGTAAAGATACAAACTATGAACAACAAATACACATCTATCAACAAGTAAATCTAAAAATCAAGTGAATAAATAATCTGCTGAACAGAAAAAAAAATTAAGATGTCACTCAACTCATAATAGGAATTTTCCCACTTATGTTAGCAGCATCTTCAGTAAGCCATAAAAACTTGTATCATACATAATGATGAAATGTTGAGTTTTTTCCCCCAATACTGAAAAACAGGAAAGGGAGCCCACTCTCACCACTTCTCAACAATAATTTATTTGAGGTACCAACCATTGCAGTAAGAAAAAAAAAAGAAAACATAAAACTCTGAAAGAAAAAAATAATAATACCATCACCATTTGCAGATAACATGTAGAATATAAGGACAAAAAATTATAAAGATTTTACAAAGAAACTACAAGAACTAATGAGTAAATTTATCAGGGTCACAGAATATAAAGTTAATAAACAAGTATCAATTTATTTTATATATTAGCAACAAAAAGTTCCACTTGTATTCGCATCAGCAATGTAAAATACTTAAGAATTTGACAAATGAGAGAAGAGCATACAATGGAGTAAAGACAGTCTCTTTAATAAATGATGTTGGAAAAATTGGACAGGTACATGCAAAGAAATGAACTTAGACCATGAGCTTATACCATACCCAATAATAAACTCAAAATGGACAAAAAATTAAATATAAGTCACAAAACCATAAAAACCCTAGAAGAAAACATAGACAGTAAAATCTCAGACATCTCTGGTAGCAATATTTTTGGGGATATATCTCCAAGGGCAATGGAAACAAAGGGAAGCAAATGGGACTACATCAAACTAAAAAGCTTTTTCACAGCAAAAGGAACCATCAAAATAAAAAGGGAACCCATTCAATGGGAGAATATATTTGCCATTGATACATCTCATAAGGGGTTAGCCATTTCCAAAATATATAAAGAACTTGTATACCACAACACCAGGAAGACAAACAATCCAATTCAAAAGTGGGAGAAGGATCTGAATAGAAACTTCTCCAAAGAGGACATGCATATGAAAAAACAAACCTCAAAGTCACTAATCATCAGAGATATGTAAATGAACATCGCATTAAAATATCACCTCATAACCTTCCAGAATGGCTACCATCAGCAAATCAACAAAAAAGTGCTGGTGAGGATGTGGAGGAAAGGGAACACTAGTGCACTGCTGGTGGGAATGCAGACTGGTGCAGCCACTGTGCAAAACAGTATGGAGTTTCCTCAAAAATGTAAAAATGAAACTGCCTTTTGACCCAGCTATCCCACTTCTGGGAAAATATTTTAAGAATCTGAAACACCAATTCAAAAGAATATGTGCACCCCCATGTTCATAGCAGTGTTATTTACAACTAGATGCCTGGTGCACAAAATTTGTGCACTGGAAGGGGTTGTCCCTCAGCCCAGCCTGCATGTTCTCCAATCTGGGACTGCTGGCTCCCAACCACTTGCCTCCCATCCTGGAGGGCGTATATTTTTTTGTTTTATTTCAGCAGTTTCATTAACTTAGTAGATTAGCATTAAGAGAGGCAGGTAGATATAGATATAGATGTACACATAATCAATTGATTTGCATCTATATAGGTACATATGTATACATAGATATATATAGATATATATGTATTTTGAGATATACATGCATTTATGGTTGATTGATTTGCAACAAAGCTGTTAAGCCATTCAATGGGAGAAAGGACAACTTTTCAATGAATGTTAGAAAAACTGGATATCCACATAGGAAAAAAATAATAATCAGAGATTTTACAATATTAAAAAATAAAAATGCTCACAACCTACATGTAAATTCAAAAATAATAAATCTAGAAAATTACATAAGAGAAACTTTTTGCAATCTTAGATTAGGCAAATATTTACTGTTTTCTATTAAATTTCTTGGGGTGACATTGGTTAATAAAACTATGGTGGTGTCAGGTGCACAAGTCTATAATGCATCACCTGCACATTGTATTGAGTTCCCACCACTCCAAGTCCAGTCTCCTTCCATCCCATTTATCGCCCCATACCCTCTTCTACTGATGCCCATCCTGCTTTCACTCTGGAAATCACCATGCTATTGTCTATCAGGTTTTGTTTTTGCTGAATCCCTTCACCTTTTTCATCCACCCTGGAAACTTCCTTCCCCTCTGACATTTGTCAGTCTGTTCTCTAAGTTTGTTTTTATCTTGTTTGTTAGTTTATTTTGTTAATTAGATCCCACATATGAGTGAAATCATATAGTATTGTCTTTCTCTGACTGGCTTATTTCACTTTGCATAATGCTCTCCAGGTCCATCTCTGATGTCATAAAGATTTTCTTCGTCTTTATGGCTGAATAGGCAAATATTTCTTACATAAAATGTATAAAGCATGAAACATATAACCTTATAAATTAGGAAAATTTAAAATGTTGCTCTTGAAAAGAGAAAATCAAAGAAAAAAAGAAAAATATTTGTGAAATATATGGCAAATATGTATGAGAAATATGGCAAACTGCAGATAATGTCACCACTTATGGAATACCAGAGCATCGAGCTATGAAACAGGCAACAAAAGTCTAATTGGTACAAGTCTTTTTTTTTTTTTTTAACAAAATAAACTTTTATTTGGGTGCTGATATGAGGAAAAGTGAATTATGTTTTAAATTTCACAAGATTCTTTTACTTGTATTGTAAATATTGTACTTTTCATATCCTGTTTTAAACATTATTATTAAATAAAAACGTAACTAAGAATATAAGGAAAAGACCCCATTTTTCTTCTTTGTTTATAAAGAAAATGACTCAGAACTTTCTCACCTGACAGGAAAAAAGTGCTGCTGTTGTTCAGACAGTGATGGAAAAACAACTGAGGTTTGAAGGGATTAGAGACCATGGAAGGGACTGAGAGCCAATAGGGATAGAACCAGAAAGTTTCGGAGGACTGGAGAGAGTAAGGCCATATGCTAGGTTGGAGAGGATAATGGCTCTTCTAGAGGAATCCTTAAGGTTATCTCAAGAGGGAAAGAAATAAATTGAACATGGACAAATCATGAGGGTCAAAGATACTAAATTTAGACCCTTTTTTCTAGATTCTTCACTATCTCTAGTAAGCTTTTTCAAATTTTTCATAAACACACACACACACACACACACACACTCGCATACACACACACTCCAACACTCTCCTTCTAATTCCTCAGGAAACAAAATTCATTTTTAACTCACCTGGTTAACCAGCAGCAGCACAGTGTCAGATTCAAAGGCTGTATTAGATATCTCTCTTCTCCTGAGTCCCCCCTGCAACACCACAGCTTCAGTCAGACCACCCGGCTGCCTTCCTGCCTGCACTGTGGTCAGCGGGGCAGGACGTCCCAGGGAAGGGAACCGGACTGTACTTTGCTCCTCTCCATTCTGTGATGGTCGTAAAGACAAGCTCACGTGACTGTGAAGCCATGTGATTTACATACTCATGAACACACACACACACACACACACACACACACACACACTCTCATACTCTCTCTGAAGAATGGCTGCCCTTATTCCTGCTTTGTTGCTTTTTTCCCCCCAAGAGAATAGCATGGAGTAGAGATTTTAGTGAAACAGTCTCATAACCACTTCCTAGGTTTATGTGTTTGCCTTGTTCAGAGGAAAGCCCAGGATGCTAGATTGTGCTGTCACTTAGTTTTTGCAGTCTAGCCTCATTAATTCTACAGTTCATGGGAAATCTGCCCAGGACATGGAAGATAATTGATTCTCACTTTTTATCTTCAGCCTCATAAATGTCTAGGGCCTGCCCGTGCATAAAGCTACCAAAGAAGTTTAAAGTTTTCAAGAGTTTGCTTTCTCCAGGACACTTCTGCACGTTCAATGTTGTCAGTCCATAGAACTGAATGAGAACTTGTAATGGTTGCTCCAGCTGAGAACTCAGGAGACACCCACCTGTCATTTGTTGCTGGATCACTTGCGCTCAGTTTAACCTCTTAGGGCATAAGATAAACCCCGGAGTCATAATCTGAATTTACTTGATAACTCTTCATTCCTTGGATTTGATCCATGATGGAAGACCCTAACTACCCTCCTGGCTCTCGGTCCCCCACACTGATGTCAGCATCACGCACTGCTTTGGCCTTGGAAAGGTTCGTTCCATGACTGAGAATGCCCTGAATGTCACCTCTCTCAAATGGGCAACTGGGTGACTTAATGCATTCACTTACCAAACCCACTCTCTCCTTCTACCCGGCAGACAAGGGAAATGTGGGCACAGAGCACGTGTGGGTGAGAAAAGCAGGCCTGTCCTGTTTGGCAGCTGCTCTTTTAGGTTAGTGCACACGATTGGGGAGAGGTTGTAATGGTCTTGTGTGCACACGGCACATGAGAAAAGCAAGCTGCTCCAGGATCTTCTCTCCTGTCCTGGAGAATTCTGGGACTTGTATATGCACACATAGCATATCCAGGTGCTGGTGTTCTCATCCCGTGAACAGAAGAATAAAGAAGATATGGTACATATACAGGGGTGGGAAAAGGTGGTTTATAGTTGCTTGTAGGGCAAAAGACATGCAGGTTACAATTACTATGATAAGTTTATTAACTCTGTGTTTTATACAGACACTATTGAAAAACTATTTTGCCCATCCCTGTATACTACGGATATTACTCACAATAAAAACAATGCAATCTTGTTATTTGTCACAACGTGAATGAACTAGAATGTGTTATGCTAAGTGAAATAAGTCAGACAGAGAAAGACAAATACTACATAATTTATATATGTGAAATCAATAAAAGAAAGCACACAATCAAACAAAAGTGAACAAACAAAACAAAAACATATGCAGAAACAGAGGTCAAATTGATGGTTGCTAGAGAGGAGGTGGGAGGGGGAATAGTGAAAAGGGTGAAGGGGAATATAGTCTATAAGGTTGTGATAAGTTTGCATGGCTGCAGATGATGACTAGAATTAATAGAGTGATCACATTATTAGGTATATAAATGTTGAGTCATTTTTGTACACGTGAAATTAACATAATATTGTGAACCAACTATACTTAAATATATATATATTATATATAAATATAATTTTTAAAAACAAAATTTCTGAGTGAACTCTGGACTCTTGGTTACCAATAAGGTATCAATGTTAGTTCATTACCTGTGATAAATAAACCACACTACTGTAAGATATGAGTAATGAGAAACCAGTGAGGGACATAAGGAAACTCTCTTAACTGTCTTTCCATTTATCTGTAAATCTAAAACTTTTCTATAAGATAAAGTTTATAATAACAAAAGTACAAATCACAATGAATTCTCCAAGAAGCATTATACTTTGTGTACTCTTGCTTTGGCTTTCAGTTTTAGTTGAACATTAAGGGAACACCGTATTTTAATTGTAATTTTGCAAGTATCTTTATCTAGAGGTCTGTCGCTATTTTTGTCCTTTATGAAATTTTGTCGCCAAGAAAGGCAGGATTACATTTCATTGAGATTGAGTTGGTGTAGGGTTTTCTTGGTTATCAAAATAGTCAGAGCTTTGGGACTTTGATGTGTGAGAAAGCAAGATACATAACTGTGCCACCTTATTTACATAACACTGGAAGCTTAGTTGTATAGATGCACAGGAAATTTAGAAGGACATATCAGACTGTAAGCTGCTTGTGATTATGGATGGCTTTGTTCTTTGCTTTTCATGTTTTTCAGTTTTCTATTATATGCACATGTTAAATTGTAAAAAAAAAAAAGTCATTTTAAAAGCAAAAAAAAAATAACCCCCCAAAAAACAAAAAAATAAACCCCACAATGAAATACTATGTATGCACACTGGCTAAAGTTAAAGAGACTGTTAATACAAAGTATTGGAAAGAAGAAGACTCCCATACATTGCTGGAGGGAGGGAAAATGGCAAGACTACTTTTGAAGGTCCTTTGGCAGTTTCAGTGTCTTACAAAGAGAAACCTACACATACCATGTTCCCAGCAAAACCTTTCCCAAATTCTCACCCAAGGCTTTGTATACTAATGTTCATAGCAATATTATTTATCAAAGCCCCAAACTAGTATCTGTGCATACGGTAAATGTATTAAAAAAAATAAACTTTGATACACCCATGTGGTGAAATATTATGGTGCGCGTTGTCCATTTATTGCCTCTGGTTTCTATATTCCTGCTTCTTTGTCCTGATTTGGGATGCTGTAAGCTTTCTTCTTTGCAGCAGACACGTGGTGGACTGTGCGAGCAGGGGCAGCGGTGGGACACTGCGATGCATATCAGAAGAAGGTCTTTCCTTGTTTCTGACCAGGCTTTCCCTGCCCTCTCCTGAGGCATGGAGAGCTCCCAGTTAAGCTCACCTCCCAGGATGTGTCAGTGGCTGCTCAACAGGAGGAAGTACAGGGGATTCCACCAGCACCCTATTTGATTTCAAAGAAAGTCTTTTTTTTATAATTTTTATTGAATTTATTGAGATGGCATTAGTTAATGAAATTATGTAGGCTTCCATGTACAAATTTATAATGCATCATCTGTACATTGCATTGTGTTCACTACCCAAACTGAAATCTGCACCTGTCACCATTTATCCCCTCCTACCCTCTTCTACCTCCCCCTTTCCTCCTTTTCCCTCTGGTAATCGCCATGCTGCTGTCTGTGTCTATGAGATTTTTTTTCTTAATCCCTTTGCCTATTCATCCAGCCCCCAATCTCCCTCCCCTCTAGAGTTCTCAGTCTGATCTCTGTATCTAAGAGTCAATGAGCCTTGAAGTTAATCCAGCGGTGGTTTCCAAGGAGTTTTGGCAGCATTCCCACAGTCAGGTTCCTGCTGGTCAGATATGGCTTTAGTAACTCAGTGAACCTCTCTGTCATCAAGGGGGCCACAGGCACACCATCCCTACTGAAGCTTGGAGATGCCTTATATCTGCTTTGATTGGTGCTCTTCTGAATTTGTTCTTTCCTTAAATACTCCATCTCAGCCCAGGAGGTAGTGGCTACTCTCTGGCTGATACAACTCCTCACAAGAAATGAATGTGTGATATAGCTGAAATGTAGAAATGTGTGAAAACAAGAAGTTATGTCAAGCAGAAGGAATCCAAAATGGCAGTGGAGCAGGTGAAAGCTACACATTCCTCCTCCTGGCACCAAATTGGATTTACAGCTAAATCATAGAGCAATCAACCGGCATGACCAACTTACAGCAATTGAGCATAAGTATTGCATCCAAGGATTTATAAAAGATGTTACACAGAGCCTGGTAAGAGAGGCAGAAATGCGGAGAGGTCTGGACTCTGCACCCATGTGCCATGGCTGAAAATCTGGAGTGACATCATGGTGCAAAAGTTCTCCCCGAAAAGCATGGGGTTCCAATCCATACCAGGGCACTTAAACCAGAGTGCCAGGGCCAGAAAGAGGAGTCTGCATAGACCTAGCAACACAAATCAGCAGGGACTCTGTCCACTGGCCAAAGGAGGGATCTGCTAGAATCTAAAGTGTACAGGCCCTTGCTCTTGGGCACTCACCTGAGACTCTGGTAGAAGACAGGCAATTCAGGGCATGTGGTAGCCATAAAGGAAATACCTGGGTGGTGAAGCTCAGGAAAGGTATCTGGAGAATGGCCTACTGAGTCCCCGTCCTGCAGCAACATCCCACTCGCCCTCAGGCACCATCCCACAGGGTCTAACACACCTGTTCTTACAGCACCAGCTGGGGGAGTGAACTAACATGTACCTCCAAATGCTGGAGACACCACCCTGCCAAGCTCGAGCCAGGCAGAAAGGACTGTTGGCTGCGCCCAACAAGGACCTGTGGTGGCCTCTTTTTCTGCAGAAACTAAAGGCAGATCCTCAGAGGGTCATTGGACTGTGTGGCTTTGGATAGGGAATCAGTTTTGCTCCCCTCTTGTAGGTTTGGCATGTACCACTCCCCATGGAGGACTCCTTTGTCAAGGTCTCTGGTAGAATGGCAGCAAAGCTAAGGGGAGGAGTACAGCTTGCTTCCCCACCATGGGCTGGCATTAACCTCAATGGAGGGCTGTCTTGATCTGTATTCCCAAGTCCCACAGGCCTTGTCCTCCTGAGCTCAGTTCTTGGGGGCAGGGGGAGGTGGGAAGGGTGCGGGGAAGGGGAAAAAATCATAACTGAGACCTTTGACGTGACCCTATCAGAACCTCCTATCTATGTTTCTGGCAATATGGCTGTGGAGCTGGGGTGGGGGGCATGCAGCTTGCTCCACTCCCACAGCCCAGGTGGTGTCACCCTCAATGGAAGGCTTTCTTGATGTTTTCCCAAGAACCAGTGGCCCCATCCCGCCAAGATTGCCCCAGCAGTGAAAACAGTGGGCTGCAACCAAGTTGAACTTGTGGTGTGCTCCTCTTAGGGAAGCTAGAGTTCAAGACTCTGGCAGACACTGAGTAGTATGGCTCTAGAAAAGAGACCACATTTTTCCCATTGAATGCTTGACCACACTGACCCCAAGCAGGGGACTCAGTAGTCCTGTCCCCACTTGTTTACCCTGCCCTACAGAGCTTGAAGTGCCTGTAAGGGTTAGTGGAGTGTGGCCAGCTTTGGCCCACTCTACAGCCTTTTTTCCTAAGACTCTGGAGGAAGTCCAGGCAACCTCAGGGGGTAGCTGAGTAGCTGACAGGTGGATACCAATGTCAGGGAGCCATGGACTTTTATTGATCTACCCCCAGCTCAAAGCTTCAGAAAGCTGAAGGCCCTCCCACATAAATCCAGGCCTAGTAGATAACTGGTAGCTAAGAATGGGAAGCCCAAGGTCAGTGACACACAATGTCTGGCATCCTCCCTCATTTGAGCCCTGGCCTTCCAACACAACCAGTGGTGAGCTTCAAAATACACCACAGCTTGGCCCAACTGTCCACACAAATGACACAGCCAAAGATGGGGTTAAAAAACAAAATGAAGACTTCTCCCGTGTCAGAACCACCACAGATTATACAACTAATAACCTCTGTTTACTGAGAATACAAAAATCTTCAAATTTTTCCCTGCCAACAAGTCATGAATCAATCTTCAATGTAATTGCTGAGAAATTCATATTCTCAGTGATGCAGTTTAAAGGAGTGTGACACCAAAGTCCTTTTGGCTACTCCACTTGTAAAATATTAACCATATTTCTAGATCAATAGTTCTCAACTCTCACTGTTCAGAAGAGGCACCTTAAAAGCTTCCTAAAAAGTACCAGAGCAAGAGTTGCACCTCAGACCAATCAAATATAAATTTTTCCGGGATGGGAAGGAGGGGAGGAACCAGTAATTTAAAAAATATTCTCAAGTGATTACAGGCCCAGGCTGCCATCTCCATGCCTCCTGCTCCTTATCTATCAGCTCAAGCTGAGCCTTCAAGGCAGGTGAGGTGGACGGGAGTGCATTGTTCAAGGACCCTCTTATCACACCAGCCTCATAGGGAACAGACCGGAAGTACTCTGAACTCTGTTCTTCTCACTAAGAGTTTCACCCACAATTAACTGAGTGCAGTGTTCATGATCCATATCAGCATCTTCATGGGGTAAAGGTACTGTGGAGCCTCACCTGTAACCTTTGTTCTGCGCCACTAAACGCTATGAGGGCAGTTAGAGTGTGGTTGCTCTTTGAGTAAAGGTGTGGCAGAGTCCTGTGATTCCATCTTAACATATTATTTTATTTTCCTTATTTTAAAAATACTCTGACTTCAAAAATATATAAATTATTTTTGAAATGAGATTATAAGAATAAATACAGAATAAGAGCATGCTTAGGAAGTAATTGAAGGTCATTACTCTGTGATTGCACCAAAGAGAGAAGCCAGCGCAGAGTTCCTTATATCTGTTATTCTAGCAAGTCTATTTCATTTTTTCTGTGTTGTTTTCAGATAGACTTAGAGGATGGTGAGCTGTACCTGCCATTCTTTTTTTGTTTTGTTTTTTAAAATTCTTTGTTGTTTAAAGTATTACATATAGTAATACATATGTCTCCCTTTTTAACCCTTGACCTCTCCCCAGGCCCCCTACACTCCATTCACACCCCCCAACCAGTGACTTTGTCCATTGGTTATGCTTATATACATTCATATATGTACTTTGGTTGATCTCTTCTCCACACCACCTCTTGCCTTCCCTCTAAAATTTGATGGTCTGTTTGATGCTTCTCTGTCTCTGGATCTATTTTTGTTCATCAGTTTATGCTATTCATTATATTCCACAAATGAGTGAGATCATGTGATATTTATCTTTCTCTGACTGGCTCATTTCGCTTAGCATAATGCTCTCCATGCCCATCCATGCTGTTGTGAATGGTAAATATTCTTTCCTTCTTTATAGCAGCATAGTATTCCATTGTATAGATGCACCACAATTTTTTTAATCCACTCATCTGCTGATGGGCACTTAAGCTGTTACCAAATCTTAGCTATTGTAAATTGTGCTGCTATGAACATAGAGATGCATATGTCCTTTCTGATTGGTATTTCTGATTTCTTAAGATATAATCCTTGAAGTGGGATTACTGGGTCAAAAGGGAGTTTCATTTTTAATTTATCTTTTTTTAATTTTTAACAATTTTATATTGATCACAGGTTTAAACAATATTTTTACATATTAGGTGAAATAAAATATATTAATTTCACCTGTTTGTTTTCATTTTTAAAGTGGCTACTTATGAAATTACATATGTGGCTTGCATTATATTTCTATTAAACCGATGTGTTGGTTTATATTCTTTCTTAAGAAATTTATGATGTTCATACCCTAAAAATTGCTTCTGAAGGAGGATCCTTTCTCAAAAATATGGAACGCTTTACTAATTTGGTTGTCATTCTTGCAAAGGTGCCCTGCTAATTTTCTCTGTATGTTTCCAATTTTAGAATACTTTCTGCCGAAGGGAGCAAGCATTTTTTTAAATTTTATTTTATTGTTTAAAATATTACAAATAGTAGTACATATGTCTCTTTTTTTTTCCCATTGACCTTCCCTTGGCCTCCCGAATGCCACTGCATATGCCCTCACCACCTTCCCCCAGTGTCTTGTGTCCATTGGTTATGCTTATATGCATGCATACAAGTCCTTCAGTTGATCTCTTACTGCCCCCCCCCAACACTCCCCAGTCTTCCCACTATACTTTGACAGTCTGTTCAGTGCTTCTCTGCCTCTGTATCTCTTTTTATTCATCAGTTTATAATGTGCTTTATTATCCATAAATGAGTGAGTTCATGTGGTATTTTTCTTTCACTGCCTGGCTTACTTCACTTAGCATAACGCTCTCCAGTTCCATCCATGCTGCTGCAAATGGTAAGAATTTCTTCTCTTTTATAGCAGCGTAGTATTGCATTCTGTAGATGTACCATAGTTTTCTAATCCACTCATCTGCTGATGGGCATTTAGGTTGTTTCCAAATCTTAGCTATTGTAAATTTTGCTACTATGAACATAGAGGTGCATATATCCTTTTGACTGATGTTTCTGTTTTCTTGGGAAATATTCTTAGAAGTAGTCAAATGGCAGTTCCATTTTTAAAATGGGACAATAGAAAAGTACTGAGCACAGGGGAGAAACTGAGGCCAGGGGAAAGATACAGAATATGCCTAGTGGGGTTTGGCTGGCCTGGGACCCAATCTGCTCCTGGATCTGCTGCTGCTGCATGGCTGCAGGTGGCATCAGAATCCCTGAGGCTGCTGGAACTGGGCGTGTCCTGCCAGGCCTGCAGCCATGCCAGTGCTGCCTACCTGCTGTTGCTGCTGCTGCAGCTGCTGCTCCGTGGCATCTCTCTGTGCTGTGGCTCATACTCGCCATGCTGTGGTTGCACCCCGGGTTCATGATGTTCCATGCCTGGCCCTGGGGATTCAGGCCTCCCATTGCTTGCTGCTGTGGAGGGACGGCAGGTTGTGGCCCGCTGGCTTGCATGGTGTTCAGGTTCAGCAGCCTGTGCTAGAGCTGCAGGCCAGGCTGGCTGGCTGCTTACTTGGCTGTGTGCTATTTGATGAGAACTGCCATCAGCTGAGGGTTTGACTTGAGGATGTTGAGCCCTTGCTGCTGCTGGGGGAGCTGGGAAACTTCAGGGTCTGCAGAATGTCCTGCAGGGCACCTGGAGAGATGCTCTGAGGTGGCTGATCCTTGGGTCTGCATAGACATCACGGGTCTGGGCATGTCTCCCATTGGGCATGTTGCTGGGGGATGGTGCCGGCTGCCACTGCCCTTGGTAGGGGAGCAGAATAACAGGCCCACTGACCTGGTTGGGTCACATTCAGGCCCATGGGGGCCATCTCGCTCTCGTGAGTCACCGTGCCTCAGGAGCATACCATTGTTGGTGCTCACCCAGTACAGGGGCTGCTGCTGCTGCGCCTCACGTGCAATCTGCTGGGTGCCTCCACTGTTGCAGGTGGGCCTGGTTGGGGGGGGTGGGGCTGGAACCTGGTGAGTGGGCTTCCCAGTGCAAACTGTGGTGGGGGGCTGAGTTCTGGCCACACTGGAGAAGCCAGCTAGTGACAAGCTCACAGGCAAGGGCTGGGACAGAGTCAGGGGCTGTGGTGTCCAGGGTATGCTGGGATTCAGTATGGGGAAGAGGGGTGGCACTGAAGAAGGTGAAGGCAGACTCCGTTGAGGCACGGTGTGGGTGTTGTTGGTGGCATCTAGCGCATGAGCTGTGTGCTGCTGGCAGTGCTGTATCTCCTGCTGGCAGAGCTGTTTGATGTTGAGGCAATAGGGAATTGACAGGGTTTGGCATGGTAGCAGCAATGGGTGATGAATTGCTAGCGCACTCCACAACCTCCATTGGTCTTGTATTGGCAGCCCTTGGTGTGCTGCACAACCCAATTCATCTTCTGGCAGGATGGCTGTGGGCAGTTGGCATCACGGCACTGGCGGGCATGCCCCAGGGACTGGATGCAGCACTGGATGGCATAGCGCCACCACTCTCAGAGGCTCCTGAACTGTGGCTTACCCTGGCTGCCACTCTCATCATCCAAGCCCAGCCCCACCTTCACCATCTTGTGGGTGTGGCCCTTTACGTTGTAGCGGTTGATGCCCTCGCACCAGCTACTGCTCCCTCGCCGGGGGCATCGCCTCTGCTTCAGCTTCTGCAGTGGTGGTTACTGCGTCCTCTGCTCCCACTCCCCAGGCTGCAGCACCACCATGGTGTCGCTTCTCCTGTGTTGCTGTTTTGGCAGCCACTGTGCCTTTGTCCAAATGGTCATCTGGAAGACGTCCAGAAGGTCTCCTGGTCTAATTAGCATACTACTATTTTATTAGTATAGATAGGTACTTATAGTTGATTTTGATGGTTAACTTGGATCAACCCATGATTTTGTGCATTTTGGAATTCTCAAAATAAATCCACTTTTCATCACCAGTCACAATTTGATGCAAAAAGACTTTGTTTCATGTTGTTGAAACAACATTTCACTGATGACTTTTTGATTTTCCGTTTGTCTTTCATTCAGTTGATGTGGCAACCATTTTCCTTCTTTTAAAATATTTCCCATTGCTTTTAAATTATCAGAAATTGTTTTCTGAGCAATGTTTAATCTTTTTGCAAGTTTTTTTTTTTTTTAGTTTGGCATGCATCTTCATCCAATAATGCTTGTAATTGTTGGTTTTTGAACTTGTTCAGTTGACCTAGACGTTCTTTGTCTTTCACATTGAAATCATCATTTTTAAAACATTTAAACCAGCATTCACAAGTATCTTGATATAAGGCATGTTCACCATAAGCTTCCTGAAGTATACAATTACTTTCAGCAGCATTTTTCTTCAAAAAAAGTAATGAATTAAAACTTCCTGCAATTGCTCTTTTTTTGGCATTAAATTTGACAGTTTAAGCATAAAAATATCTATGATGTTAACACCTTCAGAAAATTTGACATATGAAGTTTTCAAGCTTGCTGTCAATACAACAAAATAGCATACATATCAAATTGCATATAAATTAAGATATGTGTAATAACATCTATTGAAAGAAATAAGTATTATTAACCGGTACACCTGGTAGGTATGTTACTTCATTTCATGTTGTCCCAAAGCTCCTTAGACTCTCTTGCTTTCTATTTTTTTCCTCCAGTTGCTGTTCAGATTAGGTTTGTTTCTCTAAACCTATCTTGAAACTTACTAATTGTCCTCCGCTTCTCCTAGTCTACTGTTGAAACCTTCCATTGTGTTTTTATTGTATCCATATCACTTTTGAGTTCCTCTTGAGTCTTATCTAGGTTGTTGATTTTCTTGTCCATCTGATTTATGAACTACTAGATGCCTGGTGCACAAAAATTTGTGCACTTGGGGGGCATTCCTCAGCAGAGCCTGCTCCATCTAACAGTCTGGGAGCCCTCACAGGATGTCCTACTGATGTCCCTGTGGGGAGTGGGCCTAAGTCACAGTCTGGCCTCCCTCTGTGGAAGGCAACTGGCCAATCAGGTATATAGATACTTTCTGAAGGCAGCACAGACTCCTTCCTTATTTCTTTCCTCTGTGGTTGGAGAATAGGGGACTAAAAGGTGGAGACAGAACTGTGGCCGGGCCTGGGGCTCTTGTAGGCAGCAGAAAGAAGGAGAGGGCTGGGGAAAGTCTAGACATGGTTTTCTTAAAATTTCCTTCCTTCCTCTGGGCCCCTCGCTCTGATATTTCCTTGTCGTGGTGGATGCTTGGGCCTCGGACTGACAGGAGCCCAGCAATGGTGGAGTTCAGCCCCCTCACTTCTCAGCTGAACATACAACCTCCTCACATTTCAAGTGGAGCTGTTTTCAAGTGGCTAAAGTGCTGGAAATTCATGCCTCCTGGCCTTTCCCCTCTCAGGTTTCCTCCTTGGGTCAGCTGCAAACTTCACCAAGACATGGAAGCAACTCTGCCCTGGTAGTTCTGCACCAACCCCTGCCCGGGCCCGGCTGGGAACTCTTCCTTGAGGTCTCTGGGTCCACAGTCTGAGCTCAGGGAGGTCACCCAGAGCCCGTTCCCCCAGACAGGTGGGGCGGGGGGGATAGCTTGAAGAGCTGGAGGAAGATGGCAGAGCAAGAGTTGGTATGAACCAGCGCCTGATTAGCCAGACTTCCTAAGCTCCCCACTGGGCCCAGGCTGGGCCCCTTCCCCACACCAGGAGGATCACAGATGAGGTCCTCTCCCTGCACCCAGTGCTCTCCTCCCTGTTCTACCACTGGGGAAAGGGAGCAGCTCACTTGCTCTGAACCCTGCCAACCTGGCAGGCTGAAGCACAGGTGGTGCAGCCTAGGGTGCTGGTGGCTGTGAGCCTTCTCCACTTCCCTGAAGCATGGGGCAGGGTTGCAGCAGCTCACAGCCATCTTTCTCTCTCTCTCTCTCTCTCTCTCTCTCTCTTTCTCTCTCTCTCGCTGTCTTGGAGAGGGTCTCATGTTCCCGACAGGCAAGTGGGGGCTCAGGTGAAGGCAAGTGATGCCAATTGCCTCTCCTGAGCCCCTGCCTGCACCCGGGTCACACACGGAAGTGGACCCCATGCCCCCGCCTGCCTCCAGGTCGCACATGGGAGTGGGTTAATTTGCATATCACTCTGATCAGCCAATGGTGGGCATAGCAAAGGTATGGTCAATTACCATGTTTGCCTATTATTAGTGTAGATATGACCATTACTCTGAATTATTTTTCTGTCATATTGCATGCCTCCATTTCATTTAGTTCTTTGGCGGGGGGCAATTTCTCCTTTTCATTCTGTTGGGGGTTGCTTCTTTGTTTCTCCATTGATGCTATCACCAAAGGGTCCAGGTACCAAGTTGTGTGGTGCCTGAGCCACAGTGGAGGGCTTGGTGGAAGCCTTGCAAGCTCCAAGAGTCATGGGAAAGCTTGTGGAGCCAGGTGGCATGGCCACCATTGGTTAGCAGGAGGAGAACTCACTCCAGAACTCATAGGAGCCAGAGGCAGGAAGGCTGGAGTCTTGGTGTCAGTGGCTCTGCAGCTGAGGTAGTATGTTTTTGTCCAGAGTAGCTATAGGGTCCCGGTTTGCATCTGAGCCCAAACTGGGTGGTGGTAGGCTGGGCTCCTAGTCACAGAAGCTTTGCCCTTCAAAATGGTGTAATTTCTCTGCCAACGCCGACCACCCAGGAATGCTTGGATTGGTCTAGAAGAGCCCAATCCACCAGCCCCCAAAACTCCTGAAGAATCTGTTACACAAACACACACACACACACACACACACACACACACACACCACATGTCCACACACTCCACTTTCACTCCCTCACTCTCTTACACTCACTTCCTCACTGCCTTCCTGTCAGCAGACATGATGCTCTTTCTGCTGGAAGGTTTTTCATTGCTGCTTCAATTTTCTCCATAGTCATGGGTCTATTCAGATTTTCTTTTATCGTTCCTGATTGAATTATGGAAGGTCATATGTTTCTAGGAATATATGCATTTCTTCTAGGTTGATCAGTTTGTTTGAATAGAGATGTTCATAGTATTTTCTTACAATCCTTTGTATTTATGTGTGGTCTGTTGTTATTTCGAATCTTTCATTTCTGATTTTGTTTATTTGGGTCCTCTCTCTTTGCTTCTTGGTGAGCCTGGCTAGAGATTCATCAATCTTATTTATCCTTT
This sequence comes from Myotis yumanensis, assembly GCF_028538775.1. Taxonomy (NCBI): domain Eukaryota; kingdom Metazoa; phylum Chordata; class Mammalia; order Chiroptera; family Vespertilionidae; genus Myotis; species Myotis yumanensis. Next base: position 95,671,392 of record NW_027223757.1, read on the forward strand.
CTAAGAACAAGCTCTTGGTTTTATTGATTTATTTTGTCTCTATGTCATTTATTTGCACTCTGATCTTTTGTTATTTCTTTCCTTCTGCTCACTCCGGGCTTTTATGTTACTGTCTTTCTACTTCTTTAAGTGGTAGAGTTAGATAACTCATTATGAGTTTTTCTTGTTATTTAAGTTGGCATGTAATGCTATGAACTTCCCTCTCAAGACTGCTTTCACTATGTCCCATAGATTTTGGATTGTTGTGTTTTCATTGTCATTTGTTTCCAGGTTATTTTTAATTTCTTCTTTGATCTCTTTGGTAACCCAATCATTGTTTAATAACTGCTATTTAGCCTCCAAGTTTTTGAACTTTTGATTGTTTTTATTTTATTTGATTTCTAATATTATGCCATTGTGGTCTGAGAAGATGTTTGACACGATTTCAATCTTCTTGAATTTGAAGAGACTTTGCCTGTGTTCCAATATATGGTCTATCTTTGAAAATGTCCCATGTGCACTTGAGAAGGATGTATATTCTGTAGCTTTGGGTTGAAATGTTCTGAAGATGTCAGTTAAGTCTATCTGATCTAGTGAGTCTTTTAGGATTGCTGTTTCTTTGCTTTTATTTTGTCTAGAGAATTTATCCAGTGATGTCAGTGGGATATTAAAGTCCCCTACTCTGATTGTATTGCTGTGATTCTCTTCTTTGATATATTCAAGAAGATTTTTTATGTATTTGGATGCTCCTGCATTTGGGTGCATATATGTTTAAGAGAATTATATCCTCTTGTTTCATTGATCCCTTAAGTATTATGAAGTGGCCTTCTTTGTCTGGTGTAATGGCCTTCACTTTGAGGTCTATTTTGTCAGCTATAAGTATTGCTACCGCAGCTTTTTAAAATTTTCATTTACCTCATCAATATTTCTCCATCCCTTCACTTTCAGTCTGTGTGAGCCCCTTCTTCTGAGGTACGTCTCTTGGGGACAGTAGATATATGGTCATGTTTTCTTATCCATTCAGCCACTCTGTGTCGTTTTATAGAAGTATTTAATCCATTTACGTTGAAGGATATTATTGATAGGTATTTGTTTGTAGCCATTTTTATTTTTTTATGCCTGTGTCCCTTCTTCCCTTGCTATTTCTTCTTTTTATTACAGTCCCTTTAGCATTTCTTGCATTGCTCTCTTGGAGGGATAAACTCACTTAGGCTTTCTTAGTCTGTGAAACTCCTGCTTTCTCCATTAATTTTAAATGATAGCCTTGCTGAATAGAGTATTCTTGAATTTAGTCCCTTGTGTTGCATCAATTTGTATACTTCATTCCATTCCCTTCTGAACTAATGTGTTTCTGTTGAGAAATAATCTGATAATCTAATGGGAGATGCTTTGTAGGTAACTATCAGTCTCTTTCTTGAAGTCTTTAGGATTCTCTCTTTGTCGTTAATGTTTGCCACTGTAATTATAATGTGTCTTGGTGTGGCACTTTTGGGTTCATCTTGTTGGGGACTCTCTGTGCTTGTGTGACTTTTTCTTTCCCATATCAGGGAAGTTTTCTTTCATTATTTCTTCAAATAAGTTTTCTAATCCTTGCTCCTCTTCTTGTATTTCTGGCACTCCTATTACACATATGTTACTTTGTTTCATGTTGTCCCAAACCTCCCTTAGGCTGTCCTGCTGTCTAATTGTTTTTTTTCTAATTGCTGTTCAGATTGTGTGTGTTTTCAGTCCTATCTTCTAACTCACTGATTCAGTTATTCGCTTCTAATCTACTGTTGAATCCTGCCATCCTGTTTTTATTTTTACTGTAGCTATATCATTCTTGAATTCTGCTTGATTCTTACATAAGTTGTTGATTTTCTCATCAATCCAATTTACGAACTATATGACCCTTACTCTGAATTCTTTTTCTGACATATTGCATGACTTCATTTCATTTTCTGCAGATTCCTCCTTTTCTTTCCATGGGGGTTTGTTTCTCTCCCCCCCATTTTTGCTGTCCCTTTCTGGCCTTAGGCACCCTGCTTGGGGTTTGAGCGGTTATCAGGGCCATTGTTTGGAAATTATTAGCCCAGATGCTGGGTCTGCCTTGTGTCTCATGCCTTTATTGACTCTGCTCTTGGTTGTATCCCTTTCTTCATAGATCTGGTTCCTAAGTTGTCTGTTTCCTATCCTTGGGGTGTTGGGAGCACTTCTACAGTTCCTCTGGTGTGTGACTCCCTGTGAGGACCCAGAGCTCTCTGGCATGCAATTTGCTCTGCAGCCCTGGCACCTTGTGCACCATGGCACCCTAAATCTCTCTGACATTGCACTTACAGCGTGGTCCTGTGGCCCCTGGCTAGGCACACTGGCTTGCTATAGGTCACCCTGGCAGCACTCTCCTGTGGCCCAGAGTGAGTCATGAGCTGTGTTTCTCTGAGTAGCCCCTGCAGGACTCTACCAGGGGCTGGGAAGAAGCGAGTGCGGGTTTCTCTGGGTGGCTCATGCTGGGTTACTCCATGTTGCTCTGGCAGCAAGACCCAGGGCTAGGGATGGAATAGTTGTTGGTTGCTCTGGTTCATACTGTCCTTGTTTTATTTTAGCCTGGAGTAAGATGCATTCTGGGTTGCCCCAGTTCACCCCTCTCAGTGTGGAGTGGGGCAGATTGTGCTGGGTTGCTCAGTCTGTGCTCTCCTGTTGCCCAGAGTGAGGTGCACGTTGTGTTACTCCAGATGGCCCCGGCAGGACAGTCCCAGTGGCTGGGATAGAGTGGGCATAGGTTGCTCTGGGTCACATAGTAAGAGCTACGCAGTGGCCCTGAGTGAGGCATGCACTGGGTTCCTCTGGGCCACCCCTCCTGGGCCAGGGTGAAGCGGGCAAGGGTTGCCCCAGGTCACCCCAGCTGGGCTATCTATGGGGCCTGGAGTGGAGAAGGCAATTGTTGCTCTGGGTCACACAGTCCATACACTCCTGTGGCCTAGTGTGGAGTGTGCTGTGACTTGCTCTGCTCTGGGTCATCCTAGCAGTAGCTCAAGAGGCTCGGGGTGGAGCAGGCACTGGGTGGCCCCTGGTCAGGCTAGCAGCACAGTTCCAGAGGCTGAAGTGGGGGTGGGGAATGGGGTTACTCCTAGCTTGCACTCACTGGGGGGCCTTGGAGTTGGATACTAGGACTCTTGGTCCCAGCAGGTTGGTGAGGAGCCCTGGTGTGGGAGCTCACTCTGGCTGCTCATGCTCCCTGCAGACTACTAGCAGCCTGCCTGGAGTACTGTCCCACTCATTGTCAGGGCATGGTGATGGTTTCATGCAGGTTATGGCTAGCAAGTGGCATTCTCTAGGCATCCTCTGCAATTCCTTATTGAAAATTGTCTCCTCAGTTGTGTCTAATATTTTAATTCAGGGTGGATGTTAGTTGCTTTTCAGGCCTGGCCCTAGGAGGAGGTGCATGACACTGCTGCTTATTTGGTCGCCATTTTCTATTCTCCCTCTATCTGTCATTCTTGCATGTGAGTGTATGAATCAGTTCTGTAGAATCATCTGGTCAGAACTACCTCTTGTACCTGATTTTAATCTTTCCTTCTATCTTCATTATTTCTACCTTGAATTATTCTGAAAATCTAGTACTTTTATCTCAACTAGTAACCTTAGATAAACATTTTCATGATTTTAGATTTATTGATAACCATTAAAATCTCATCTCTGTGTCCAACTTGTGGAATTTTAAAGGCTAGGTTCTCCCTGTGCTATTGGATTACTCTTGTCTAGTAGATATGTTGTGGTACAAAGTATAGTCGGCTGATCATTTTAGATATCCCTCCTACGTCTGCTTGTGAGTTTGCAGAGGCATTACATCAAAACAAATGGGAAATACTTTTAAATTTAGGAAGACAAGTAATGTCTCAGATATCATACTTTTAAGTTACTGGATTTGGTGTCATTTTAAAAATGTCCAAAACAAAGGGCTTGAATTTTATCCCCTGTGGGTTTTCCAAAACCGTAAGTGTAGTCTCAGTCACCTAATAAGAGGTGACTTCTGGTAGGTTTTTTGTTTCATTTCATTTTTAATATTCCATAAGGAGTGTGTGAGTGTGAGAGAGGGTCAGTGTGACAGCTGGCTATGAGGTAAGGCCCCCATAGAAGAGGGCTGGTGTGCAAGGGTGTTGGCATGGCAACGGTCAAAGGATGTTTGTTTACTTTCAGGGCACTCGCACATTTGAGTTTACTAGTATCAGAACTGTTGCAGACTCTGGGTTCAGGAACCCTCTATGTAAACATAGTAAGTGCTGGAGTTAAACAGTTTGAGTATGAAGTCTACACATAGCATTTTTTTAGTTTATCCAGTTTTGTGACACTTTCCACATCAGTAAAATGGGGAAAAAAAGTAACACGGCATTGTTAGATTTAATGAGACACCTAATGCATGAAACTTAGTATAATATCAATTTGGCATTGTAAAGAAAACACAATCGCCGAGACCGGTTTGGCTCAGTGGATAGAGCATCAGCCTGCAGACTGAGAGGTCCCGGGTTTGATTCCGGTCAAGGGGATGTACCTGGGTTGCAGGCACATCCCTGGTGGGGGTTGTGCAGGAGGTAGCTGATCGATGTTTCTAACTCTCTCTATCTCTCTCCCTTCCTCTCTGTGAAAAATCAATAAAATATATATAAAAAAAAGAAAACACAATCTTAGTTGTGATTTGGATTATTAATTGTGAAAAGGATACTTGTAAAATAGATGTACCATTTGCATCTTCTGAAAATAAAGTGAATTGTCATGGTTCCTTGTACATTCTGTCTTCCATGATTTCTCCACAGTCTTCCCCAGCTTCTCCTGTGTAGTCAGGTAACTGACTTTGAAGCTTGGGAACCACTGGTGAACCTACAACTTTCTATGGATAAATCACTATATATAATTTCTGCAGAAATTAAGCTAATCTTTAAAGTGTCTCCCTTTGTCTACCTTCCCTCATCCCAAAGTTACCCATTTGTAGCTGCATAAGTAAAGAACAGAGGGAGAGAAGACCGATTAGGGAGAATTTGGAGAGTGTGAAGAAGACTCATCTGGGCTACAAATGGGCAGCTTGTTAGAGGCAGAAATACAATACTGGAGAAATACACTACCTATAATCATAAGAAATTTTAATCATGCTCCGTTAACCATGATGGTTCTGTTCTGATTAGAGACAGCACATTCTCATCTGGCTGGGGAGTTGTACATGGAATCCGGGAGCTCTCCTGAAAATGTGGCCCATCCTCCTCATCCAGGGACTGCCTATTATCATGGAAAGATTGTCAATCTTGTTTCAGAAACCAATGGCACCAGCCCTTTGCAAACCCCAGCCCTTTGCAAACCCCTGGCCAACATTGCCTGTAATCTGTAACCATTACCGTATTTTGAATGCCCTTTTTTATTCCTTTTGCCTACTTCTCCATATAATCTTTACCCCATATAAGCAGCCGGTTTATGGGGGTGGGGAGGTACTGAGCAGATTTTTGTAGGTAACTGGAAGCTCTCTCATACAGTTGACATTATTGTAATAAAAGCTCATATATGATTCAACCCTGTCTCTATGTAATTGGCTCAAGTAGTGACAGGCAGCACAGACCCATTGGTTGTTCAGATTCAAGCTAACCAGATCTTCCAAGCTTTCCTAATGCACTCAAGTAATACACAGCTAGAAATAAGTTTGAGCATTGCAAAGCGCTCTGGGGGCTGAGGCGGCTTGGGCATCAGGTCCCCTCTGCCGCGCCCCCCCCCCCCCCCCCCCCCGGCGTCCCACTGTCCTCTTTTCCAGCAGCAACTGTGGCCTCTCCCTGGCCCCTAAGGAAGGGGTGTCCAGCCCCTCCTCTCACAGCAGCAGCAGGTACTGCTGTTGTAGTCCTTAACCCTTTCAGTACATTTTCAAACAGGGAAATTTTACCAACTGCATCTCCAGCCACTTTCACAGATCCCAGGGCTGCTGCTTGTCTCCCTTTAACCAGCAAGCCAAGTGCTTAAGTCTTTTATTGGGCTTTGAAAAATGCTCATTAAGGCAGTAGCTCTTGTGTCAGGCAACCCCAGGCCTTTCCTGCTTCTCCTGCTGCTTCTCCTGGTGGCTTTAGGTGGCTGTGGGCATTCGGCTGCCCTCTGCCTTCTTTTCCTGCTCCTGCTTCTCCAGCAAAAGTCTCTCCCAAGCCTCCTCCTCCCAGAAACTCTCTGCAACCTGCTGCAGGCAGATGGAGACTCTAAATCACAAGGGGCTTCCGAGGGAGGCTGCAGCCTCACTGTTGCACTGCATTCACCCAGGGGGTTGCAGGACTCACCTCAGCCTTTCCCCACAGGGCTCCTGGGGACTCAGTTTCTAGTCCTGCTGGCAACTGGCTGTCTCTATGGCAGGGGCTGCTTTAAATCACCCAGGTGGCTGCGACTTCAGCTCCGCCTCTCCTCTGCCAGGCTCTTGGAAGTTCAGTTCCCCCCAAGCTGCTCCTACTCTATTCTTCCCAGTCCCCTAGGGGTGTCAGAGTCACTATGACTGAGGGACACTCACCCCAGAGTCCTGTCGTGATGCCCAGTGCTGGGAGCACTGGCTCCTACTCGGACCAACATATCTTCCAGATCCTCGTACCTCAGTTTACCATCCTGCCAACTATGCCAACTGTTAGAGTCACCAGAAACACTGGTCAAGTAAATGTATTAGGCTTTGAGAGCCACATATAATCTCTGTCACATATTATATTTTTCATGGCCCCTTAAAATGTAAAAATATCCCTAAGTATAAAGTGTACAGCAAGATACTGTGGGCTAGAATTGGCCCATGGCTTTGGTTAGCGATACCCTGCTATTGACTATGACATCTGGACTTGAGAAGTGCACCATGCTGACCCTCCAATGGTAACACCGCTTGAATTAGGAGGATTTTTCAAAAGTCTAAATGTTTTCAAAAGCAAGAGAATATCATTCATACCTATGCCAAACCCCTGCCTCTTTGGGAAAAGAAAACCCTAATCTCTAATGAGATTATTAGGTACTTAAGCAAGTTTCTTCGTAACACCAGGATAAACATGTATTTAGGGGTCAAGCTAGGAAAGGTTTGGTGCTGTAAACACTATGACAGTTCTTGATATAAAAGGCCTATAGGAGAAGTGTACATGTACACTTCTTCAGGCTACATACAAATAACTATTAGACATACTTTTTAGAATAGGCAAAAATATACCTTTTAATAATAAAGGTATAATAAGATACATTGGAAAAATATCCAGCAACTGGAGCTTCCTCACCTTATTTGCAACCACAAAGGTTCTAAGTCTGTAGATCACATCAGCTTCAGAAAACCCTTCCAGGTGTCAGCAGCTGCTCTATATATAACTGAACAGAAAATGGAGGTTTGTGTACCTGTCACAGTGAAAGCCAAACTCATGAGACAGGTGCTTGTGGAAAAGAAAAGAGGATTTATTCAGGAACCATATGACCTGGGAGAATGGCAGGCTCCTGTCTCAAAGAGCAATCCCTTCACCCTCTGTCTCAAAGACCATCTCCTCTTCCTGCTCAAGCCTTCTGTTCTTATATGGATAGTGAGAGGAGGGCTTTCCCCCTATCCGATTATCTTGCTGGCTCTTGGTGTACCCATGGCCCTATCCATTCATATTTCCAGCTTTTGGCAGCTCAGTGTAAGATCCTCCCCCTAAACCATCTTGGCCAATGGGAGACACTCTCCTGGGCCCCAGATGACTGTCTGCTCCTATGGTAACAACTCCCCCTTTCCAAATTCTGGATCCTTGTAATCTCACAGGGTAAATGAATGAAGGTCTCATCTTCTGTGGTTTCTTCCTGCTGTCAAATGGCATAGTCTCACCTATGCCTGGGTCCAGGGATTCTTACTGTCTAATAAAAGAAGTGGTGGGGGCGGAGGGTAGGGGGAGAGTCAAGAATGGAGGGAAGCCTTTACAGGAGGAAGATTGTTGTCTTCTGAAGATGGCATACGCAGTGTCTAGCGGATGGGGCTACTGAACTAGCACAGCTGGTTAAGTGCTTCATATTGCAAGAGGCGGTGCTTCCAAAGTGAGACCTATTGTGCAGACAAACAATCAAGTGTTTAGTGAGGGCTATGCCCTGTAGTGTGTGTGTGGGGAAATGTAGTGAAATCAGAAACTGGAGAGACTAAAGGACCCGCATCATCTAATCCTTAGCATGGCTTTGGGTGTCACTCTCAATAGCAGGATAAGTTTGCTAATGAAGTCCCTGTCTGGAAAATGCAGAATAAAATGAAAAGTCACATTGTCACTTAGCTTTGAGAGGCACTGTTTCTATCTGAAAAAGGAATGTTAAAACTCTTTCAGGAGTGAAGGTCCAGCTTTCCCTTGCAGTATCAGCAGCTGCAGCAAGATCTGAATCCTCCTCAGGTGGTACCCACTTCATCTGTGTGGGGTGGATCCAAGGACTGAGTCCCATGAGCTTTAGGAAGGAGTGTGTTGTCAGCAGGACATCATAGGGACTGGTCTATTGCTCAGCTAACTGCTGCTCTGGACCTTGAGTCTTCCAGGTCTTTAGTAAGACTCGGTCTCCAGCTAGAATGCGTGTAAGGGCCTGTCAGATAGGTAGATGGACCTGCAATGAGCCAACTTGTGCAAAATTGTCAGTTTTGCCCTAGGTGTTGTTCATATTGTTTGATTTTCAATTCATGTTCTAAATCTAAAGAGGGTGTCCCTAACACAGGAACTTGGAAGGGTCTCCCATAAACTGTCTCCAAGGGTCTGAGTGTGCTTTGGGGCACTCTCCTAGCCTGGAGCAAGGCCATAGGGAGCACCTGGTCCCATTTCAAATGTGTTTCCTGCATATTTTCACCAGGGTCTTTCTTGTGTGGTTCATTTTCTTATTCTTCCCATAGATCGAGGCCTTCAAGATGCATGTAGTTTCCATTGAATCTGTAGTGCATGTCCTACCTTCTGGGGGATTTCTGAAGTGAACATGGTTTATTGTTACTTTGAATGCTATGAGGAAGTTTAAACATAGGAGTTACTTATTTGAGTAGACATTTTGCTACCTCAGTTGCCTCCTTAGTTCTAGTGGGTTATTCCTCTACCCTTCCAAAAAAAGTGTCTACAAACACTACTAAAATTTTAAAGTTTCCTATAGTTTTAGGCATCAGTGTGAAGTCAACTTGCCAGTCCTCAAAATAGGCATATCCATTTATGTTATACTTCCTTTCCTGAATTGTTTTTGGTGCCTATTGGACAGGCTTGGATGACCTTCTAAACGGTCTTCTGTAAATGAGAGCCCTTCAAATGATATCAAATGAGGTCCACTAAAGCATCGTTTCCATAATGGGTCCATTCATGTAGGTTTTTGAGGATGGGGTATACTGGAGTCCCAGGGAATGAGAACATACCATGATTGTTGATTTTCCATATAGAATTAGTGTCAGTGCTAGAGAATCTCCATGAATAGCTACTTTCCTCATTTCATTCTATATAATGGAGTTTAATTTCTGAAAAGTTCTGTGGGGAATTAAAGCCCCAAGAAATGGTGGACCTCAGGAGGCTTGTCTTGAGGTTTATCAGCAGTTTGGTTTCCCAGGTAAAAACAAGTCAAGAAAAATTAATACCAATCATTTCAAAATTCTTCTAGAATTTTGACAATTAAGCAATGCTTTCAAATTTACTTTATGAGACCAGAATTGCTGTATACCAAAACCAGACAAGCACACTATAAGGTTGAAAATTCTAGCCCAATATTGTTGATGAACACAGATACAAAAATCCTCAACAAAATATTCGCACAGTAGATTCAGCAATTAATGCTAGTAGGCAAGAAAAAGCAATAGAAGTGATTTTAATCAGAAAAGAAAAGAAATAGAACTGTCTTAATTTCCTGATGACATGATATATACACCTATCTTGATGATATCATATATAGATATCTTTCTATGATAACATATATACATATTTCATATATATATATGTATATATCCCTAAGAACTCAATCCAAACACTCTTCCAATAATAAATGAATTTGCAAATGACCTGAACAGACACTTTCCTCTCAAATACATACAAATGACCAACAAATAAATGAAAACTGGTCAATTTCACTAGCTGCTTGGAAAAATAAAAATGAAGATACAATGTGATACACCACATATTTGTCAGAATGGCTATTATCAATTAGACTAGTAATACTGTCAGATAAGTGTGGAGAAATAAGACCCCTCATTCACTGCTTGTAAATGTATGCTGGTGCAGCCACTATGGAAAACAGTAAGGAGGTTCCTAAAAAATTAAAAATAGGGTTCCCATATGACCCCACAACCCCTATAATGGATATCTACCTCCCAAATTTTTGAAGGCATTTATTTACTAGAATATATGTGCCATGATGTTCATTGCAGCATTATTCATGGTGGCCAAGAGGTGAAAACAACAGAAGTATCTCTCAATATAGGATTGGAGAAAGATATGGTACATATATACAGTGGAATACTACTCAGCCATTAGAAAAAATGAAATTTTGCCATTTGTGACAACATTCAGACAAAAAAGTCAAGAACCAGCCCAGCTGGTTGGGTGTCAACCTATGAACCAGGAGGTTACATACAGTTTGATTCCAGGTCAGGACACATGCCCTGGTTGCAGGCTTGATTCCTAGTAGGGGGCATGCAGGATACAGCCTAGCAATGATTTTTCTCTCATTGATGTTTCTATCTCTCTCACTTCCTCATTAAAATCAATAAAAACATATAAAAGAGTCAAGAACCATATGATTTCACTCATATACGGGATATAAAACTGAAAGCAACAAATGAACAAACAAGAAAAAACCTCATAGGTGCAGACAACATTATGGTGGTTACCAGAGGGAAAGGGTGTGGACAGGGAGTCAAGGGTAAGAGGGACAAATATATGATAACAAAAGAAGATTTGACTTTGGGTGGTAAACACTCAATGCAATATACAGATGATGTATCATAGAAATGTACACTTGAAACCTATATAATGTTATTAACCAAAGTCACCCCAACAAATTTAACTTAAAACAATACCTAAAACAAAAGGTCTCATTACAGAAATTCCAAAGTGTCTACATTTACATAAACTTCATATCACAGTAGAAAACAACATATAAGAATGTGCTTTAATTATAGTAGAAATTCTGACACTGATGAATCTGTATAAAGTACTTAATGTCTACACTAATAAAAGACAAAGATGGTAATTGACCATACCTTTGCTACGCCCACCAGCCAATCAGAGTGACTATATGCAAATAACCCAACCAAGATGGTGGTTAATTTGCATATACTGGCTGGGAGTGAACACTGAAGACAACGTGGAAGTGAAGCACTACAGCTACAGAAGGGAACAAAGTAGAGGAGGCGGAGACAGGAATGGATCCAAGGTGGCGGAGGCGGGAGGTGGGAGGGAAACCAGCCTAGCAGCAGAGCGGGAGCAAAGCCCCCCTCAGGGGGTTTCACTCCCTTCTCTGCTTTGCTCCAGCTGCTGGAAGCCCTATTCTTGCAGGGATCTTCCCACAACGGGCCTCTAGTTCTATAACAAAAGCCTAATATGCAAATTATCCCCTCCCCTCAACTGATAGTTCGACTGCTTGCTATGATGTGCACTGACCACCAGGGAGCATCGCAAACATGGTGGGCATCAAGGACACTACTGGCAGCAGGCGGCAGTGGAGGTGCTGCCAGCCCCAGTGGGCCCTGTCGAGAGGACTGTGGCGGGATGGTACAGCAAGTGAGCAGATGGCACCAGGCCAAGACTGGTGCAAGCGGGGCTGATTGTCCAGCCAGTCATCCTGCAGATGGTGACCAGTGGTGGCGGTGGTGGGGGTCAGGGATACTGCCTGGCTCCCATGTGCTGAGGGAGCCGGGCAGGAGCCTGATGACAAAGGCAGAGGGGGGTGCTCAGGGACCTGGGGGCCCAGGTGCTGCCCAGGGCCCAGAGGTCAGCTGGGACCTGCCCTTCCACGCCAGATGCTCACGCTTCAATCACCAGCCAGGCCTAGGGACCACACCCGTGTAAGATATTTGTGCACCAGCCTCTAGTTCTGTGATAATTGTCTTGCATTTGAGAGTGCTCACAAATTCCATTTTTCATTTTTAATGGGATTGTTGGTTTGTTTAGTGTTGAGTTGTATAAATTCTTTATGTATTTTGGATGTTATCTCATTGTCAGAGCTTTTATTTGAAATGCCTTCTCCTATTTCATTCTGTAGGTTGCTTTCTAGTCCTGTTGATGGTTTCTTTAGCTGTGCAGAAGCTTTATTGTTTGATACATTAGTTTTGCACTATTTTAAAGAAAATAATCTGATTGCATTCCCAAAAGCATGGTATTAGTTTGTAAGTACTGCTACTATACTGTAACAAAGTATCACATAATGAGTTGCATAAACAATAGCATTTTATTGTGTAATAGTGTGGAAGCTAGAAGTCTGAGATCAAAGTGTTGACAGGGCCATGTTCCCTCTGAAGGTTCTAAGGAAAGATCAGCTCCAGGCCTCCATCCTCACTGTTGGTGGTTTGCCAATGATCTCGGATGTTCCTTGGTTTATAGCTGCAAAACGCCAATCTTCACATGGCATTCACCCTGTGTGCATGTCTATGTTCAAATATCTCCTTTTATAAGGACACCAATCATATTGAATTAGAAACCCTCTCTACTCCATCTTATCCAGTTACTCCTGCAAAGACCCTGCCACAGTCTGGGGTCCTAGAGGTCAGCACAGCAGCACATGACTTTTTGGTGGTGGTGATGGAGACACAGTTCAATCACAAACCTATGATATACTGAGAAGGAAATGAGAATCAAGGTTTTTAGATAATTGTTTTGAGTGGTTTGATTAGAAAATACAGAAGAATGCACAGCGGGATATTGAGTTGATGGAAAATTGCATTGTTTTTATTTTTAGATGGGCAAAATTTTTAAACTTTTAAGGTTCTTTGGGAAAAAAAGATAAAAGCATGGCTGCGGTGACTAAAAGGTGGATCCCAGGTCCAGAGGGGACAGTAAGGAATTGATGGAGAGAATAGATGGGTTGTTCCCTGTAACGTAAAAGGAATACTCCTCTCAATACAGGGTGGGGCCAAAGTAGGTTTAAAGTTGTTTGCTTAATAGTACAATAATGAATAAATAATATAAAAATAAACTTTAACCCTCCTTTTCCCCCACTGTGTATAACAATGAGGGAGGAGTCATGGAGAAGTGCAGATTTAGTTAGGTTTGCTATATTTATTATTGCAAAGATGAGATAATTTTCTTCTAATTGATTGTTATTAATACTACTAGAGGCCTGATGCAGGAAATTCATGCAAGAGTAGACCTTCCTTTCCCTAGCTTCTTGCATCAGCTTCCCTCTGGCACTCAGGACCCGGGCTTCCCTCCAGGCCCGGCTTCGTCCAGAATGACTTCTGGAATGACGTCTGGAAGGATACCCAGCCTAATTAGCATATTGCACTTTTATTATTATAGATTATTTTCTTCAAAGTGGGAACAGAATTAGGTGGATATAGGGCTGCAAGTGTAAATTAAGGATAATTTTTCATGAAATTGACTTGGTAAAAATAAATAAATGCTGGAGACGATTGTAGGATGACCAGATATTGCTGAAGTCCAATTTGTGACAGGTGATTACATATGTACAGAGGAACCCATTTGCTCACGTGGGAGAATTTCTATAACATGCTGACAAAATGAGAAATGGATGATGAGATTCATATATAGTTGGTCAAGCATATATGAAGGATGGACAATGAGGACAGAGATTTTCACTTAGTTGCAAAAGAATACATAAAATTGTTAACCAAATTACAAATGTCCAACATATAAATTGCTTAAAGATATAAAAGTTTATTTATTACTGAAAATATTTCAGGAATTGAGCAATAGATAAGTTTTGACATTGTCACAAACCCAAGCTCATTCTGTCTTCTCTGCCATCCTATCATTGACATGGTCAGAGATGGCCTTAGAGTTCCATCCATCATCCACATTATGGCCATCAGTAAGCAAAGACAAGAAGAGTACACATTTTCCCTTTAAGGACACACCACAGAAATCAAACACAATAATTCAGCTTATGATGCCTTGGTCATTATTCAGTTACATTCAGCAGGGGAGGATCGACAATACAATGTTTATATTAGGCTGCCATAGGGCATAGTGATAAGAAGAGGAGGCTATAAGTAAGGAAAGAGGGCAAAATTATATGAAGGCAACCATCAGTCTTTGTGCCAGAGCTTCATCTTGAGAATGAACCAGTAGTAGAAGAAATCAATTTGTATCTGGTGGGAGAATTGTGATAATCTTTGGGGCCCAATGTCATCATTACTCAGGGAAGGGTAGGCCTATGAAGTACATCAGTCACTTCTCCTCCACATGGACAATGCTCAAGGGCCCTGAGCCAGAGGACCAAAGTCTGACAAGTGGTCTTAGGACACCATTAAATGTGTTCTTGTGGAAGGTGAAAATATGGGACCCATCTGTCATGTTACGGAAAGATACTTCTCCAGCCTCATAATCCAGGAATATCCCCACACGAAGGGGTCTTTCTCTTAGAGTAAGAGGAGTTTCTGGGGAGGTGAGAGCCCAGTATTCCCCATTGTAGAGCCTGATGGCCCAGAAACCATTCCCTGGGGACATTGTGACCCTCCCCTTCCTTTTTACAGTATCCCTACAAATTCCTAAATCCCAGGACTGCGTGTCCCCAACCTCTACCTCCCAGTGGCATTTCCCTGAGCTGATGCCCTGCTGACCCAGCACACAGGGAAGGGAGACAAATCTCTGTGAGGAGCTGGGTAGATCCTGACGAGGCTCTTGCCAGGTTACTCGTTTCCCATCTTCAGACAGGAGGAGGGCAGGGTGGGCAGTGGCTGCATCCAGGATCACATTTACTGCAAAGAGAAATGGACCATCATGTTTCCTGGAAAAGTCAGTTGCCTGGGCCAGGGGTCCCCATTCTGTGAGGGTTTCTCTGGTTCTGGGCAGACCCAGCGCTCCTCCACTCATCTTCCCCTGACTGCACCTCCAAAGGAGCAGGGTCCCTCTGTACCACCACACACTCACCAGCTTTCGGTTCTTTTTTCTTCCAAGCTGCAAGAAACATATCAACATGAAAACCTACCACCTGAAAGATAAAGCTCCTGTCCTCCCAGAATATCTGAGTATGAATTCTGAAGCACTAATTTAGGAATGAAAGCAGCAATGGAAATACTTGTCCATGTACTTGCACCTCTTTTCACAGCCCACTGAGTTATATCTGACTTGAAGAACTGACTCATCCTTATGTTCTTCATCTGAACTTTGCATCTGGTGCCTATAACCTATTTAGGAAACTGGAAAGAAATAAAGTATACTACCTTTCTAACCAAATGTATATATTTTTGCTATAGTTTCCTCATCCTTTACCTATTAAAGCATAATGTGACATATAATATATTTAAAAAGCTGCTATTTTTCTTTCTCTGACTGGATTATTTCACTTAGCATAATAATGTCTAGGTCCATCCATGCTGTAGAAAAAGGTAAGAGGTTTTATTTTTTACTGCCATGCAGTATTACACAAATACCATATGATCTCACTTATACAGTATATGAAATCTGTAATAGTGTCAACAATAAAAGTAAAGTTAAATAAAACCACTAAAATTTAATATTTAAAACACATTATTATCTGTATGTATGTTGAATAATGTATTGATTCCATGAAATGTATGTTTTGGAGTTTCTTTGATTTTCAAGATATTTTCTTGCACACACTATGTGTTAATTCAAGATATCTTTGATAATAGCGTATTTTTCAAGAGTCCATGGCGCTCACCCTCATATGATGATTTAGTCCCAGCTGCAAAAGAACAAAAGAGAAAAACATTCTTTTTTTCCTTTCCTTTTTGTGTTTTCTCTCATTGTCTCTTCAATTTCTTTCTGGTTTTGTCACATCTCGTCTTCTGAATCATTTGGACTTTCTTTTTCTATACTATATCTTCACATGCAATTTTTTTCAAACATTATGTTAAAACTTAGGTGAAGGATAGCTAGAAATGGGAAAGCAATTAAAGGTGGGAGGGGAGGAGGAAGAGTGGAAGGAGTGTAGCTAAAATAAAGACAGGAAGGAGGGAGGAGATGGGGAAGAACTTGTGGCTTGAACTTCAGAGAAAATTATTGAAATTTAGGAAGAAAGTGCTTTAAACTCTCTTTGCTGACTAAAGTATATTTTATTGTATTACTGTACCCTATTCAATGGCCACAGGGGTATAATCTAACAGAGAGCGACGATTGGAAGTTTTGAGAGATAAGCATAACTCATTGTCCTTGACTTGAGTCTTCCTCCCATCACCCACTTGTAGGAGCAAATTTAATTAACTTAGGAAGTGACATCATGACAGAAAGTAGATATGGCTTCCTGTGGTATAAACAATATCAATCATTTGTCTTTCATTGAACCTTCTTTCTACCTCTTTTCAGAATAAAATGCAAGGACACCCACCTGCATAAACCAGACATTTTAAAAAGTAATGAGGAGAATGCAGGAAAAGCATCCATCTGACCAAAGCTGCATCTGTAGCACTAGTCATATGAAGCCTCCCACATACAATAAAGATATATATTTCCAAATACCATCCAATTTGAAAACGAAAGTATAAGAAAAAATATTATTAGTAAAGGGGAATATTATACTTTCAGAAACATCCTTGGATGTTAGCTTCTCCAGTCATTTACAGAAAAATAATTAGGATTTATGTATATATACACATAAACTCTTTTCTATACATAAAAGAATTGAATTTTGTAGAAATATCTACTGTGTCATGAAAATGTAGAAATATAAAGATTAAACACTACAGTGGGTAGAAAATAAGACATGATAAATTGTGTAAAATATTTGCATACTGCTCCTTTTTTTTTTTTTTTTGTCTTCTTTGCTAAATCCTTCCAATCACACTTGGTGATTGCTGGAGGGAGAGATCAGGGGAGGTGGAGGGGACATAGATAGTGATGGATGGAGACTTGACTTGGGTGGTGAACACATAATACAGTGGACAGATGATGTATTGGGGAATTTTGCTAATGAAACCTCTATAATTGTGTTAACCGGTGTCACTCCAATAAATTCAATATAAAACGAAAAATATTTATATTATTGTGATCCCTTAGTCAGTGGTCGACAAACTCATTAGTCAACAGAGCCAAATATCAACAGTACTTCTTCAAAATAGACTCACCCAGGCCGAAAACCGACTTTGTGCATAGGCTACGGAGTTTCAATCACACTGTATGTGCGCCTGCACATGGTATTTTGTGAAAAAGCCACACTCAAGTGGCCAAAAAGCCACATGTGGCTTGAAAGCCTCAGTTTGCCGAACACGACTAAGGCTTAGGTTATATGATCAAGGTAAGTGGAAGATTGAGACTCCTGTTTACAGCTGGCCAAAGAATGACATCAGAATTTACACATGTGACAATGGGTAGAGAAACTTAGCAAGTTTGTTCACTACTTTCCTTTCTTAAGGTTTGGGGAAGTATCAGTTGCATAATAAACATCTGAAAACCTTTTATAGTTTACTCCGTGGTTCAAATTGATCTATATCTCTGGTTCATTAAAGAGACAAAATTGTTTTACATTTTCCCACCTCTTGGTGCAAAAGGAATTAACACAAAAATAGGAGATAGCACAATGGGAATAAATAAATTGGAACATCTTCTGAGATAAACTGCATCAATCATTTGTGTTTCATTTTGCTTTCCTCTTTTTTCAAAGTAAAATTCAAACCCTCTCACATATAGGAGATGGTACTTAAAAGGAGATGAGGAGATACACATTAAAACACCCATCTGTCCATGACTATGTCTGTACTTATTGTGATATAAAGAAGTATATTATTAAATTTCATTCCTTTTGAAAATAAATTTAAAATAGAAAAATATAAGCAGGAAAAGACGGATATGAAACCTTTAATGATTATATTAGTGTTTATGAAAAAAGTATTTTAGGTATATCCTAGGATGATAAATTTTCATGCTATAAAATTTTGTATTTTAGAAATATTAGTAATGACCTTTTCTTAAGCTATGAAGACTTTCTAGCACTAACCGGTTTGGCTCAGTGGATGGAGCTTTGGCCTGCAGACTCAAGGGCCCCAGGTTTGATTCCGGTCAAGGGCATGTACCTTGGATGCGGGCACATCCATAGTGGGGAGTGTGCAGGAGGCAGTTGATTGATGTTTCTCTCTCATTGATGTTTCTAACTCTCTATCCCTCTTCCTTCCTCTCTGTAAAATTCAATAAAATATATTTTAGAAAAAGACTTTCTACAAACATAAAAGAATTGCTTTGTGCAAAACTAGTAATTGTGTCAAAGGAAATGAGAACAAAAGAAGAAATACTATGGTGGAAAAGGAAATAAAGAAGCCTGTAAAATTATACAAAATATTTGTATACTGCAAAAACCTGGGTTATATAATCAAAGGCAGTGGAAGAATGATCCTTGAGTTTACTCTCCAGCAATGAATGACATCTGAATTTACACAGTCTTTGACAGAACAATGAAAGTTTGGATCTTCTCTTATTTAATACAATTTGGGGAATTATTGATAGCGTAGTAATGGCCCCATCAACTTGAATACTTAAAAAAGTCCCAACTTCACAGACATTTTCTAGAAATATATGAATATTAACCATGTGTCTATTTTTCTAATCTCCTTCAACTCACAATATTTATCATGAAACTATGGAAAGTCTCTAGAAGACAGATGAAATCAATGTTGTAGGGAAAGAAAGGTATGGAACCAAATAGGGTGAGATAGTAATGATGGAAGATGACAAAACAGAAATGGAGATAAATTAATAAGAAACACGTTCATACTAAAAAATGGAGGATGGAAAATTGGACATCCAGGAGAAGGGGAAGCCAACAGATGGCACATAGAGAAAAGGACAGGAATGGCAAAGACACCAAGAAATAAGTCATTTAAAGAGTTTTTGGATGTGGGGTTGTCAGAAAAATATACCAAATAATTTCTGGAGATCATCTGGAAAATAAAATAAAAATATTCATGTGGCCAGGCCTGTGTGCCTATGTGGTTGAGTGTCAACTTATGAACCAGGAGGTCATAGTTCAGTTCTCCATCAGGGCACATGCCTGGGTTGCAGACTCAATCCCCAGTAGGTGGCGTGCAGGACGCGAGTCAGCTGATCAATAATTCTCTTTCATCATTGGTTTCTATCTATCTCTCTCTCCCTCTCCTTTCTTCTCTGAAATAAAAAATCAATAAATAAAAACATAAAAAAAAATATATCTGTGAAAGTACCATGGAAAACAAGCATAAAATTAATTTTTTGAAAAATTTGAAGATAATGTCAAACATATTAGTATGTAGATAAGCACAGGTATATACACAATGCACACAAAATAAAGATACCAACAGTGGCAGACAGCTACTCCCTTTTATCTAGAGAATATTCTACCAAAAAAAGTGAAAACTAGTGAATTAATTAAATGGATAAAAAATTTAGGAATAATCCTGGTAGTTACCTTTTAAAAATGTACATGACTACTTTAAATATTATTTAGAATTTCATTACTCTTTGTGCTTGTTTAATTTGGTTTTTGGCTGCTACCTAATTTATGTAGTCAGTTCTCATTTTTGCTATAGCTCTGTTGTATAACATACACCAAAACACAAAAACTGAGAAGGTTGAACCAGAAGAAAATGCAAACACACACCCATACACAGAAATTTGCCTAAAAAAGTGAGGGAGCAATAGAAAAGGCACCCATTTGTCCCAACCTGTGCCTGTAGCAGTAGTTACAGGAACGCTCCTACGTGCATTAAAGAGATATATTTCTAAATCCCATTCTCTCTGAAAACGAAAAATAGAACTGAAAAAATCAAATCATTTAGAAAAAGAGGACATTAAACATTTTTTGTCTTTGTTACTAATCCTTACCTGAGGATATTTCGCATTGATTTTTAGAGAGAATAGAAGGAAGGGGCAGGGGGATCTAAACTCAACCCAACTTCAAAATCCCACCCCCGGGGGCCAGGCTGACGCTCTACCCACTGTGCACCAATGGGCAGGGCCAGGGCATTAAACTTTGATGATGATATTAGTATTTTATGAAAAAATCATTTGGAGACATTGAAGGACAATGGTTTCTTGTGTCACTCACATTCAAATAAAGGACTGTGCCCAGCCAGAGTGTCTCAGCTGGTTGAGCTTCTTACTGTGTACCTCTAGACTGCTGGTTCAATTCCTGGTCAGGGCAGCTATTGGGTTGCTAGTTAGATCCCCTGTCAGTGCACAAACGGAGGGCAACTAACTGATCAATGTTTCCTCTCAAATAGATGCATCTTTCTAACTCTTCCTCATCCTTTTTCTGAGCATGTCCTCAGGTGAGGATTAAAACATAGTTCAGAATTGAGGGATATATTATCACTTAAATTTCCTCAATATAAAAACTTAATCTACAATTTTTCAATTTTTTTACAAATAATTGCAAATTGACAAGTTGATTATTGTGTCAATAAATTTTTTTCAGGAAGTAAACATATTATCAGTAAATATAAAATTTCTTGAGAGATCACATGAAATATTTTTATACCAGGTAAGACCTAAGTAATATGATAAAATATACATTAGACCAATGAATGATAGTAGAGGTTACAGAGGCCTTTAAGCACAATGTGGAGAGGATGTGGGAGAAATCCTTAAGCAAAGTTCAGGATTAGAATACTAGACATTTAGAAGTATGAATCTTCTCTCAAAGTTTGCTTAAGATGGGCCCCTGAACTTGTAAAAAATGGCAGAGGTCCTACGTTAATGGGTATTTTACAGACAGAATATATAGAGTGGAAATCCTGTGCCTGTTAGCACAATCCTCGTCACCTCACATGATTCACAGTAAATATGGCAAGTTTCTGGGAAACAGAAATGACATGGAAAAAGGAAGGAACTGGGAAGGATGGAAGTTATGAAAATAAATAGATGGAACTTAATATGTGAGAAGTATACAGACAAAAATAATTGAGGAAAAAGGAGTAGACTTTCAAAAGAAAGGTGAGCCAATGAATGCCATAAGAGGGCAAAAGGCAAATAATACTAAAAACATCAAGTTATTTTTGAAAGGTTTGGCAATAAAGGATTGTCAGAAATACTTTACCAAATCTTTCCTGAAGATTTTCTGAAAAGTAAAAGTGACATTGTGAATATCATGAGAAACAAATGTGCCTAAAATTCAATTTATTGTAAAACTCGCATGCATAATCACACCTGTCGTGTTGCAGAGGAACACACAACACACACCGAGGAACAGTGGCTGAAAACTCTCATTTGCTCAGAGAAATTTGTTCCAAAATTAAAAGGAGGAAAGGTCTGAATGTAGTGAATTAAGCAAAAAAAAGTTAGTAATACAGTATTTAGTTACCTTATAAAATATTCATATTTTATTTTTAAGATTTTTTTTTTGGGGGGGTTGCTATCTTTCACAAGTTCTTTCAGAGTAAATAGGGTGGGGCAAAGGTAAATTTATAGTTGTATGCTAAATAATATGATAATTAATAAATACAAAAGATTTAAAGAATATTATTATTCTCTCATTATTCACAACTTTCACCTAATTTTGAACCTGCCTGTAGTCCTGCCTCATGTTTTCAATAGCCATGTTGTATATTATAGTTGCAACAATAGATTGATTTGGACAATATAGAATCAGTTTTTCTGGAGGAAATCTGCATTAGGTCAGTAGTCATCTTGGAGGAGTGCAAAGTAATGAATTGTCTAATCAATAAAAAGGCAGGAAATGTTAAACAAATCAGGAAAGCAATCATTTTAAGGAGTTTGGGAGAAGAGGGATATGAGAGAAAATTTACCCAGTATCTTCAGAAATTTGTCTGAAAAACAAATGTGAAAAATTAATGTAAATTTTATTAGAAACATAAAAAATTAAAAATGTTGAAAACTATGCATATAAACTTAAATTTAGCATGCAGATACAAAACAAATAGGCACACATACATACACAAAAGCACACACATGTGCCTACATGAAAGTAGTGGCTGAAAGCTCCCTTTTGATGTAATTAAACAGGGAAAAATGAATTGATTCTTTGAATTGAGAAAATTATACAAACATTATTTATGGTAATTACCTTAAATTATTTTTGTGATCCCTTTGAGATTATTTAATGTTTTATTATTATTATTATTATTATTATTATCATTATTATTGTATCTCTATTGTTCTTTAAACATTTTTGTAAATTAAAATTATGGGATGACATTTGTTAATACAATGATGTGGTATTAATAGTGCAGTACTGTGATCCATCATGTGGGTATCACATTGTGGGCTTAACACCCAAAGTCAAATCTTATTCCTTCACCATATGTCTCACCTCCTTTATTCTGCACTACCCACCCCTTCCCTCTAGTAACCAGTTGTCTGTGTCTACCAGTTGTTGTTTTAACTTTTTATTGTTGAGAGCATTACAGATGGCCCTTTTGTTCCCTTATTGACACCCTCCACTCCTCTTCCACAGCTTCACCCTCAGATTTTCAAGACACTATTTTCTGTGTCCATAAGTCATGTCTATAGGCATGTAAGTTCTTTGGTTAATCATTCCAGCCCATCTGTCCCCTCCACCCCCATCCCTCCACCTGCATCCTCCTCCCATGCCCTGAGAATCCTCAGTCGGTTCCATGCTTTCATGTCTCTGTGAGGTTTTGTTTTATTTTTTTTAATTAATTTATTTTTTTTCTTTATTGATTAAGGTACTACATATGTGTAATTATCCCCCCATAGATCCCCCACCCCCCATTCATGCCCTCACCCCCTGTCTTGTGTGCTCATTTGTGCTTTCAGTTTCATATGCCACCTATGATTGAAATCATATGGTTCTTGACATTTTCTGCTCAGCATCCATCCCTGCTGTCGCAAATGGCAGTATTTCATTTCCCAAGAAGACATACAAATGGCCAGCAGGTACTTGAAAAGATCCTGTACTGCTCTAGCTATTAGGGAAATGCAAATTAAACCTGCAAGGAGACACCACCTCACACCTGTTAGAGTGGCAGTTATCAACAACACTAGTAATAACAAGTGTTGGAGAGGTTGTGGAGGAAAGGGAAGCCTCATTTACTGCTGGTGGGAATGTGAACTGGTACAGCCACTGTGGGAAACAGTATGGAGGTTCCTCAAACATGAAGAATAGAGATCCCATATGACCCAGCAACCCCTACTATGAATACCTACCCCCAAAATTTTAAAATATTTATTCCTAATGATATATGCACTCCTATGTTCACCGTAGCATTTTTTCACAGTGGACAAGACATGGAAGCAAGCCAAGTGTTCCTCCATCATGATTGGATAAAGACAAAGTGGTAACTATATACAATGAGATAGTATTCAGCCATAAGAAAAAGTTTTCATCTCTGGCTCTGGCTAAATATATATAGTGGGAGCTTCTTCTATTGTGGGATCTAGCCATATAAAACTGCCACAAACAATGAATCATAGAATCCTGAACTGCTACTCCTATTGGTTATGCCAGATTAGGTGAATGGATACCTCTAGTCCCAATGTTTCGTCAACTGGTTCAAAAGTAAGTGTTTTTTTGTTTTTGTTTTTGTTTTTTTATGTGAGCCTGATTTTAACTCATATCTGAACAAAGTTACCATAACAAATTCACAGGGAAGGGAGACAAAGTATTAAATGGTAGTAATGGCTGGGCAGATGTGAGATGGGGGTTAATACATTGTATGGCCTGAAGTGATATTGGACAAAACTTTCAGATCAGACACTTTAAGAATAGCAAAATGTTGTAGGGAAGTTATTACTAAAAATTTTTGTCAGAAAAGAAATGTTTGCACACATTGCAAGGACAGGAGCAACAGAGAAATAATCATGGGAGAAACCGAGTAACAAATGAACATGGTAAACTTAAGTTGAAATCAGCCTATCTAATATAGACTGAATATGCAAACTGACTGTCATTCTGCGATAAGATGGCGACGCCCACAGTCTATAAGGAGGGAATATGCAAATTGATGTGACAAAGATGGCGGCAGCAGGTGTGGGGCAGGACGCTTGCTATGAGAGGGGGCATGGGGGATGAACAGAGTTGAAGGAGGGTGGCAGGGCCGGAGTGAAGGTAGAAGGTGGCAGCCAGAGCGAAGACCCGGGTCCCGGGTGCCTGAGGGAAGATGGTGCCTGTAGCCAGGGGAAAGAAGGCCTATTCTTGTACGAATTTTCATGCATCAGCTACTAGTACCAATATATCAATGATGTATATGTGTGTGGTGGAGTAAGAAAGATGATCATTGAGAGTTGAAAACAAATGCAAAATGAACATATGAAATTGAGTAAGTGCAAAGTGAAATACATCAATGAGATTTGCCTTTATCTTATACAATATTATCTGAAAAAGTGAAAGAAAGAAACAAACCATTCAAACATGATGCAGGCACAATGTCAGGAGGAGAAGAGAACAATAAGCTGAAACCCTTCTATTGCTTATTCTTCTTTCTTTTTTTAAAATATATTTTAATTGATTTTTTACAGAGAGGAAGGGAGAGGGATAGAGAGTTAGAAACATCGATGAGAGAGAAACATCGATCAGCTGTCTCCTGCACATCTCCTACTGGGGATGTGCCCGCAACCTAGGTACATGCCCTTGACTGGAATCGAACCTGGGACCTTTCAGTCCACAGGCTGACACTCTATCCACTGAGCAAAACCAGTTTCGGCTATTGCTTATTCTTTAATTGAAACTGACCCACATTTATAAGAAGTGGAGCCAAAGGATCCTAAGGCCATGCAATCAATGAAAGCCAATAAAGGATTGCCACAAATAACTTACCAAATTTTTCCTGAAGGTTTTCTGAAAAATAAAAGTGAAATTGTAAATATCATTGGAAACAAATATGAATAAAATTCAATTTCTTCTACAACATGCTCGCAACATCAAACCTGTTGTGTTTCAGAGGAACACACAACACACACACATGCAGGAACAGTGGCTGAAAGTTCTTATTTGATCAGAATCCCAAAATTCAAAGGGAGGAAAGGTCTGAATATAATGAATTAAGCAAAAAAAAAAAAATTAGAAATACAGTTCTGTTAGTTACCTTATAAAAATATTCCTAATTTAATTTGAAGATTTTATAGTTTTGGGGAGTTGCTTGCTTATACAAGTGCTTTGGTACTAAATATAAGAAGACTGAAGCAAAAGTAAATGTATAATTTTTTGCTAAATAACATAATAATCCTAAATAATAATAGAGAAACATGGTAATTAACCGTAGCTCCGACATGCTTCCCATTGGCTAATCAGCGAGATATGCAAATTAACTGCCAACCAAGATGACGGCCGGCAGCCAGGAAGCTTGAAGCGAACAGGAGGCTTGCTTGCTTCAGTGATGGAGGAAGCCAACTTCCCCGCCTGCCCCTGCCGGCCTCTGACCTTTCAGTTTAAGAAACATTGTTGCAATTATAGAAGCTAAAAAAACCCCAGAAACCTGCTTTCAGCCAGCCAGGTCTCAAAGCTGGAGTTGAAACAATGTTTCAATTATAGAACCCAAACAAACCAGATACCTGCTTTCAGCAGCTGAGGTCTCAGAGCTGGAGCCGAGCCTCAGAGAGAAAGCCGGCTCTCAGTTCCAGTGACAGCCATAGAAGGTAAATAAATCCAAGAATAAAAAAAAAAACAAAAAAAGAAGAGGTTTGGAGCTTCAGTTGCCCGCCAGCCTGAAAACGGCCCTCAGCCCCTCACCCAGGCTGGCCAGGCAGCCCAGTGGGGACCCCCACCCTGAAGGAGGTGTGACCAGCAGCAAACAGCCATCATCCCCTCATCCAGGCTGGCCAGGCACCCAAGTGGGACCCCCACCCTGATCCAGGACACCCTTCAGGGCAAACCAGCCGGCCCCCAGGCCTCTATCCTATATAGTAAAAGGGTAATATGCCTCCCAGCACCGGGATCAGCAGAGCTGCGAGGCCTCCCAAACCCAGGATCAGTGGAGCCACGAGGCCTCATGCCCCGGGATCAGCGGAGCAGCGAGGCCTCCCGGCACCGGGATCAGTCGAGCAGCGAGGCCTCCCGGCACCGGGATCAGTGGAGCAGCAAGATCTCCTGGCATCGGGATCAGCGGAGCCGCGAGGCCTCACTGCCCCTGTGTCAAGCAGAGCCGTGAGGCCTCCCAACACTGGGATCAGCGGAGCAGCAAGCCCTCCTGGCCCTTGGAGCAGCATGACAGGGGGCAGAGCCCAAAATCCCTCATCGCACTGCGGCTCTGTGACAGGGGGCAGAGCCACAACCTCCCTATCTGCCCTGCTCTGTTTGTGACAGGGGAAGGTGCCCCAACCCCCTGATTGGCCCTGCTCTGTGCCTGTTAGGGGGGAGCTCTGCAACCCCCTGATCAGCCCTGCTCTGTGTGTGACAGGGTGCGGCACCCCAACCTCCCCATGGGCCCTGCTCTGTGTGTAAAGGGGTGGAGCCACAACATCC
Organism: Myotis yumanensis; assembly: GCF_028538775.1. Classification (NCBI taxonomy): domain Eukaryota; kingdom Metazoa; phylum Chordata; class Mammalia; order Chiroptera; family Vespertilionidae; genus Myotis; species Myotis yumanensis. The sequence continues at coordinate 95,697,831 of NW_027223757.1, forward strand.
CCATCAGCCCTGCCCTGAGTGTGACAGGGGGAGTGCCCCAACCCCCTGATCGGTCCTGCTCTGTGGGTGACAGGGGGCGGCACCCAACCCCCTGATCTGCCCTGCTCTGTGTGTGACAGGGGGCGGTGCCCCAACTCCCCTATTGGCCTTACTCTATACTTGACAGAGGGGAGCTCCCCAACCCCCTGATCAGCCCTGCTCTGTGGGTGACAGGGGGGAGCTCCCCAACCCCCTGATCAGCCCTGCTCTGTGAGTGACAGGGGGCGGCGCCCCAACCCCCTGATTTGCCCTGCTCTGTGTGTGACAGGGGGTGGCGCCGCAACCCCCCAATCAGCCCTACCCTGAGCTTGACAGGGTGGCATAGCAACCTCCCGATCCGCCCTGCTCTGTGCATGACAGGGGGCAGTGCCCCAACTCCCCAATCAGCCCTGCTCTGAGCCCGACCAGGGGCTGCACCTAGGGATTGGGCCTGCCCTCTGCCACCCAGGGAGCAGGCCTAAGCCAGCAGGTCATTATCTCCCGAGGGGTCCCAGACTGTGAGAGGGCATAAGTGGGGCTGAGGGACACCCCCCCCCCCCAACCAGTGCACAAATTTTTGTGCACCGGGCCTCTAGTTACTAAATAAAAAAGATTGAGAATATTATTATTCTCTGATTATTCTCAACTTTAACTTACTTTTGAACCTGCCTGTGTCACAGCTCATATTTACAATAGCCACATTGTACATTATATTTGAACAATAGATTGAGTTGGACAATATTGTAACAGTTTTTCTGGAGGAATTTTGGGTTAGATTAGTAGGCATCTAGGAAAAGTGCAAAGTAATGAATTGGTCAATCAATAAAAAGGCAGGAAATGTTGGACATATCAGAAAGCAGTCATTTTAAGGTGTTTTGGAGTTAAGGGATATGAGAGAAAATTTACCCAATATCTTCAGAATTTTATCTGAAAATCAAAAAGGAAAAATTAATGCAAGTATGAGAAACAGAAAATTCAATAATATTGAAAACCTACGTATGTAAACTTAAACTTAAGATGCAAATACAAAACAAATATGCACATATACATACACAAAAGCATACACACATGCCTACATGCAAACAATGGCTGAAAGCTCCCTTTTGAGGTAATTAAACAGGGAAAAATGAATGAATTCTCTGCATTGAAGAAATTGTGTGAACATTAGTTCTGGTAATTACCTTTAATTGTTTCTGTGATCCCTTTGATATTATTTAGTGTTTTATTATTAATACTGTATCTCTATTGTTCTTTTAAAATGTTTGTAAATTAAATTTATTGGGATGACATTGGTTAATAAAATTATGTGGAACTAACAGTGCAGTGCTATGACACATTACCTGCATATGACATTGTGGGCTTATCACCCAAAGTCAACTCTAGTTCCTTCACCATATATTTCACCTCCTTTATCCTGCACTACCCACTTCTTGCCTCTAGTAACCACCATATAGTTGTTTGTGTCTATGAGTTCTGTATTGTTTTAGTGTTTTAGTCTTTATTGTTGAGAGCATTACAGATGTCCCCTTTCCCCCCTGTGGCCCCCATTGACTTCTTCCACAGCCTTACCCCTAGGTTTTAAAGACACTGTTCTCTGTGTCAATGGGCTATGCATATATGCATTGAAGTTCTTTGGTTATTCTTTCCAGCCCATCTGTCCTCCCACACCCACCCCCATGCCTATGAGAATCCTCAGTCTGTTCCATGTTTTCCTGTCTCTGTGAGGTTTTCTTTGATTGTCTTGTGTGTTCATTTTGGGTTTTCCATTTCATATGCCATGTATGAGAGAAATCATATCGTTCTTGGCTTTGCCTGCTCAGCATGATATTCACAAGATCCATCCCTATTGCTACAAATGTCAGTATTTCATCTCCCAAGAAGACATACAAATGGACAAGAGGTATTTGGAAAGATCCTGTACTGCACTAGCTACTAGGGAAATGCAAATCAAAATCACCAGGAGATACCACCTCACACCTGTTAGGGTGGCTGTTATCAACAAGATTAGTAACAACAAGTGTTGAAGAGGTTGTGGAGGAAAGGGAAGCCTCATTTACTGCTGGTGGGAATGTGAACTGGTAAAGCTAATGGGTGAAACAGTATGGACATTCCTCAAAAATTAAGAATAGAGATCCAGCAGAACTTTATATGGATACCTACACCCCACATTTGAAAATATTTCTTCCCAATGATATATGCACTCCTATGTTCACTGTAGCATTAGTCACAGTGGACAAGACATGGAAGCAATCCAAGTGTCCTTCTATACATGTTTGGATGAAGAAGAAGTGGTACCTATATACAATGGAATACTACTCAGCCATAGAATAAGGTTTTTATTTTAATAAGATCTCTGGTTATAGCTAAAATACATAGTCAGTTCTATTGTGTTAGCTGGCTATATAAAACTGCTGCAAGCAACTATTTAAAGAATCTTAAACTACTGCTCCTATTGGTTATGCAGATTAGGTTAATGGGTACCTCTCTCCTCAATGATTGGTCAAATGGTTCATACAAAACTATATTGTATGTGAGTCTGATTTTAACTCATGCCTGAATAAATTTTACCATAAGCAATTCAGAGGAAAGGGAGGTGAAACATTAAATGGCAGTAATGGCTGGCTGGGGATGGGGAAGGGGAGAGGTCTGCATTGTATGGCAGGAGAGATGTAGGAGGGGAGAGCTTCATTGTATGGCCTGGAGCTACATTGGACAAAACATTCAGATCAGACACTTTAAAAATAGCAAAATTTTTCAGGAAAGTAATTACTAAACATTTCTTGTCAGAAAGGAAATATTTCCATACATTACAGGGAGAGGACCATCAAAGAAATAGTCATGGGGGAAACCAAATAACAAAGGAAAATAGTAAACTTATGTTGAAATCATAACAACACATGAAAAAGTGATGTACGTGTGTGGTGGAGTAAGGAAGATGATCCTTGAGAGCTGAAAGCAAATTCAAAATAAACACATGAAACGGAGTAAGCGCAAAGTAAAATACATTCATGGGACTTGCCTTTATCCTGGTCACCCTTATCTGAAAGAGTGAAAGAAAGAAAAAAACTGTTCAAACATAATGAAGGCTCAATGTCAGGAAGAAAAGAGGACGCTAATTTGAAACCCTTCTGCTGTTTATTCTTTAATGTAAACTGACCCACATTTCTAAGAAGTGGAGCCAAAGGATCCTAAGTCCATGCAACAATGAGAGCCAGTGTCACCCTCCATCCCCATACCCATTTGTGCAAAACAATGAGATGGGAAATGCAAGTATAACAGACCCAAAGCAGAACTCCCTCTGGGATAAACAATAACAATCATTGGTCTTGCTTTAGACTTTCCACCTTTTCAGACCTAAATTTCAAAGTGCACATACCTGAGGGAGGTACTTTAAGTCTGATGCAGAAACCTGTATATAGTAAAAGTACCCTGCTATCAACCATAATCCATAATCATATGAAGCCTGCTTACAAACATAAGGAGCTCTCTTTCCAAATTCCATTGTATCTCTAAACTAAAACATAATTGAAATATAACATCAGAAAAAGAGGACATAAAGCATTTAATGATTCTAATATGGCTCCAGGAAAAAAACATTGGGGATCATGCTATTACAAATAGCTTCTCATGTCATCAACATAGAGAGTTCTGAGCTAAAGATACATCACACATAAACTTTCCTTAAGATGTAACATCCTTTTGCAAACATAGAAAATCTTTTGCAATGTTGTGAATACCTGAGTGAATAAAAATGCAAAAGAATAAAGAGCATTTAATGTACTTTGAAAGAAAAAGGCCAGAAAACATTATATGAATTGTCTGTGCGACCAGGAATATGGTCCCCAGGGAGGTGAAAGACTGGGCCTTCAGGTCACACTCAGTCAATGAATGACATCGCAATCTAGAAAATTTTGGCAGGACAGTGAAGGGGTCAAATGCACTCATCACATATGGAATCTTCTCTAATCGCTCAGGGTGCTTAAGATGGGCCCCTGAACTTGTAACAAATGGCAGAGGTCCTATGTTAATGGGTATTTTACTGACATAATATGTAGAGTGGAAATCCTGTGCCTGTTAGCACAATCCTGTTCACCTCACAAGATTCACAGTAAATGTGGCAAATTTCTGGGAAGCAGAAAATGCCAAAGTTTATAGGGAAGCACAGGTAGGAGATGGAAAAGGGGAGACACTGGGAAGGATGGAAGTTATGAAAATAAATAGATGGAACTTAATATGTGAGAAGTATACAGACCAAAATAATTGAGGATAAAGTAGTAGACTTCCAAAAGAAAGGTGAGTCAATCATTGCCATAGAGGGAGAAAAGGCAGGTAATGCTAAGGCATCACATGGTTTTAAAGGCATGGCAATAAAGGATTGTCAGAAACAACTTACCAAATTTTTCCTGAAGGTTTTCTGAAAAATAAAAATGAAATTGTAAATATCAGGAAAAGAAATATGAAGAAAATTCAATGCGCTCTACAACTTGCAGGCAACATCAAACCCGTCATGTTTCCCAAGGAAACACAAAACACACACATGAGGGACAGTGGCAGAAAGCTCTCATTTGCTCAGAGACAATTGTTCCAAAATTCAAAGGGAGGAGAGGTCGGACTACCGTGAATTAAGCAAAAAAAATTTTAGGAATACAGTTCTGTGAGTTACCTTATAAAAATATTCCTAATATAATTTGAAGATTTTATAATTTTTTGGGGGGGTGGGATGTGCTAGCTTTTACAAGTTCTTTGGTACTAAATATAATAGAGGGTGGGGCAAAAGTAAATGTATAGTTGTGTGCCAAATAATTAATAAATAAAAATACTAAGAGAATATTATTATTCTCTGACTATTCTCAACTTTAACCTGCTTTTGAACCTGCCTGTCAGTCATGTCTCACGTTTACAATAGCCATGTTGTATATTACAGTTGAACGATAGATTGAGCTGGACAATATTAAAACAGATTTTCTGGAGGATACCGGGGTTAGGTGAATAAGCATCTAGGAGAAGTGCATAGTAATAACGACTTGGCCAATCAATTAAAAGGCAGGAAAGGTTAGACACATCAGAAAGCAGTCATTTTCAAGTGTTTGGGAGTCAAGGGATATGAGAGAAAATTTACCCAATATCTTCAGAATTTTATCTGAAAAACGAAAAGGAAAAGTGTAAGCAAATTTTATGAGAAACACAGAAAATTCAATAATATTGAAAACTACGTGTGTAAACTGAAACTCAGGATGCAGATACAAATAATTACGCACACATACATACACCAATGAACACACACGTGCCTACATGGAAATGGTGGGTGAAAGCTCCCTTTTGAGGTAATTAAACAGGGAAAAAATGAGTGAATGATCTGAATTGAGGAAATCATATGAACATGAGTTCTGGTACTTACCTTGAATTTTTTTTGGTGGTCGCTTTTCAGATTATTTAGTGTTTTAGTATTAATATTGTATCTCAATTGTTCTTTTAAAATTTTGTAAATTAAATTTATTGGGATGACGTTGGTTAATAAAATGATGTGGTGCCAGTAGTGCAGTGCTAGGATACATCACCTGCATATGCCATTGTGGGCTGACCACCCATAGTCAGATCTCCTTCCTGCACCATAGATCTCATCTTCTTTATCCTGTACTACACACCCCTTCCCTCTACCAACTACCACACAGTTGTCTGTATCTATGAGGTCTGTTTTGTTTTAGTCTTTATTGTTGAGAGTATTACAGATGTCCACGGTTTCCCCTACTGACCCCCTCGACCTTTCTCCCACCGCCTCACTCCCAGGTCTGCAAGACACTATTGTCTGTGTCCGTGGCTTATGCATACATGCTTTTACTTTCTTTGGTTATTCTTTACAGCCCACCTGTCCTCCCGCACCCACCCCCGCGCCCCTGAGAATCCCCAGTGTGGTCCGTGCTTTCATGTCTCTGTGAGGTTTTGTTTGATTGTCTTGTGTGCTTGTTGATTTTGTGTTTCAGTTTCATATGCCACGTATGAGTGAAAGCATATGGTTCTTGACATTTTCTGCTCAGCACGATATTCTCAACGTCCATCCCTGTTGTCGCTAATGGCAGTATTTCGTCTCCCAAGAAGACACACAAATTGGCAGCAGGTTTTGCACAGATGCTCTACTGCACTAGCTACTAGGGAAATGCAAGTCAAACCTACAAGGAGACACCATCTCACACCTGTTATGGTGGCAGGTATCAACAAGACTAGTAAGAACAAGAGTAGGAGAGGTTGTGGAGGAAAGGGAAGCCTCATTTACTACTGGTGGGAATGTGAACTGGTACAGCCACTATGGGAAACAATATGGAGGTTCCTCAAACATGAAGAATGGAGATCCCATATGACCTAGCAAGAGCTTCTATGGATACCTCTGCCCCAAAATTTGAAAATATTTATTCCCAAAGATATATGCCCTCCTATGTTCACTGTAACATTGTTCACAGTGCATAAGACATGGAAGCAAACCGCGGGTCCTTCCATACATGCTTGGTTAAAAAGTAGTGGTACCTATATATAATGAGATACTACACAGCCATAAGGATACGGTTTTTGTTTGAATAAGAGTGCTGCCTACAGCTAAATATTGTGGTAGCTGGCCATATAAAACTGCCACAAACAATGATTCATAGAGTCCTGAACTACAGTTCTTATTGTTTATGCAGATTAGGTTAATGCGTACCTCTATCCGCAATGTTTTGTCAACTGGTATGTGATCCTGATTTAACTCATGAGTGAACAAATTTTATCATAAGAAATTCAGATAGAAGAGAGAGGAACTATGAAATGGCAGTAATGTTTCGGTGGGGATTTGGTAAGGAAAGCGTTCTACATTGTATGCCCTGATAAATCTTTCAGATCAGACACTTTAAAAATATCAAAACTTTGTAGGGAAATAATTACTAATTGTTTTTTGTCAGATAGGAAATGTTTTCATACATTGCAAGAAGAGGACCATCCAGGAAATAATGGGGAACCAGATAACAAAAGAAGATGGTAAGCTTAAGGTGAAATCATACCAATACATGAAAAAATGATGTATATGTGTGTGGTGGAGTAAGGAAGATGGTCATTGAGAGTTGAAAACAGATGCAAAATAAATACATGAATCTAGGGAATATTAAAGTGAAATACCTTCATGGGAGTTGCCTTTATCCCGTTCAACTTTATCTGAAAAGTGAAAGAAATATGTAACACATTCAAACATGATGAGGCACAATTTCAGGAGAAGAAGAGAACAATAATTTGAAACCCTTCTGCTGTTTAGTCTTTAATGGAAACTGACCCACATTTCTAAGAAGTGGAGCCAAAGGATCCTATGACCATGCAACCAATGAGAGCCAGTGTCACCCTCCAACTCCATACCCATTTGTGCAAAAGCAGTGAGATGAGAAAAAGGAATAAAGCTCTGTTAGTTATCTTATAAAATATTTTTAATTTAATTTAACTTTTTATAATTTTCTGGCTTGTTAGCTTTGACAAGTTCTTTGTTACTAATTATAAATACAGGGTTTGCCAAAAGTAAATTTACAGTTATTTTTTTAAAATAACATAATAATTGATAAATAAATAGTAATGAATCAACTCTGTGTTTCATGTACTCACAACTGTAAGTCAACTTTTGCCTCTCCATGTACACATGTCTTATATTTGCAATAGCCATGATATATATTATAGTTGCAAAAAAATTTAATTTGTATAATACTGAGACATTGTTTCTGGAGGAAATCTGCATTAGGTTCCAGAACTCTATTCACAACATGTTTGTGATATCATTAATATGTAATCTTTCTATTTTTTTCTACATCAATATATTGGGGTGACATTGAATAATAAAATATCTAGGATTCAACTGTATTTTTCTATGATCCATCATATGAATATTGAAACTGTGGTCACCACCCAAAGTAAACTTTTCTTTCACCACCATATAATAGTCCCTTTTTACCCTTTACTTCCTCCCCAACTCTCCTCCCTGCTGGTAACCACCATACTATTGACTGTGTCTATGAGTTTTTGTTTGTTTTTCTGTTTGTTCAGTTGTTGCATTCAGTTTTATATCCCATGTATGAGTGAAATCATATGGTTCTTGACTTTTTCTGTGTGACTTATTTCATTTTAGAGAAATGAACTGAATGGATAGACCTTAATATGAGGGAGTCTGTAGCCAAAATTGGGAAGGGAAGCACAGTCACTTAAGAGCAGGAAAGATAATGTGTTCCAGAAAGAGATGCACAATAGAAACCACATGTAAATCAACGTAATACCATGTGTCTCACAAATTTCTAGTGGAAGAAAAACCTGAGAAAGGAAATGTTGATTGAGAAAGAAATGGTATGAAGTGGGAAAAAAATAATTGGGAAAATATGGAAGGTTGTAAATTTAAATGCAGAGATCTAATGTGAGAGAAATCCATTACCAATTTATTGAGCAGAATTAGAAATCTAGAAGAGTGAGGCAATAGATGGCAGAGAGTGGAAAGGAACAGAATATTAAGGAAACAAGATACAAGTCATGTAAAGAGGATTGGGAATAAATGGCTTTAAAAATTACTATTATATTGCTTTAGATGTTCTGAAAAACAAAATGAAGAGATCTAGGTTACTATCATGATGAAAAAGTACAAAAGAAAGAAAAAACTAAACGATCTGCTCAAAATGCTATAGGTAGCAGCAACCAAAAAAAGCCTGTGATAAATATTACCTTGGTATGTTACTGAAATGTACTCCCTTTGAAATTAAAATAATCATGAAAATAATGGCATTGCAAGGAGGGTGTTTAAGCCCTAAAGATTACTTATGTGTTGTAGAAAAAAATCTTTTAGAATATTCCCAGGTATTAATTTTCAAGTATTTGACTTGAAATTTTGAGATTTGAGAAATTTATAATGATCAGTGACGATTCTGATGGATATAAAATGTTTGCATTAAATATTAACAAACACTTCAGTTTAGCAATGTAAAAATTGTGTTAATTAAAAGCCAAAGAGAAAAACAGGTGTTATGGTTGCATATCAAATGATTTTCAGGAACAACATGGTAAATATCTACATATGTGTGAACACATTGGAAATATGTACAAGGACAGTGGAAAAATGAGAATCAGGTTCCCAATTAACCAACGAAATATACGTATGTGTCAGTATTTTCCAGAGAGTACTCTTTTCAAAATATAACTGATCATAAAAAGATTATATTAATTGAAATAAATAATAGTTCGCAAGGTTGTCTATTAAAGTATTTCTTATTCCTTCTGACATTAGTTAGAATTTATTTTTCAATGTGTAAGATTTATAAGTTTTTTGGTTTAGTTAATGTGTATAGTCAGATGTAGTGTTTGCAGCAGCTACGTTGTATACAGTAGCCACACACAGTAAGGTTCGAGGATCTTGAACTAAGGCCTCTAGAAGTACAACAGGGTTATACTCCTAGACCACTCTACTTACAACATTTATACCAAAATTGTCTTAGGTGAGTTTTTATTTTAACTGCCAGCTAAATAGAACAATTTTAAGCTAAAGTCCATGAAGCAAAAAAAGAGAAATGACGTATTATATGACAATCCGTTGGGTAAATGCAAACCCATCGCCAAATCGGGGACGAATTTTGACACATCAGCCTCACTCAGTATAAATACGTGCTAAAGATGTAGAGAAAATTGAATTTAGGTGACTCAAAAGGAATGTCTGCATAGGTAACACAACAAAGAATTCAAACAAGCAATAATGTGTTATAATTGAATAGCAAGGGAACATGGAAACCTTCAGTTTGAAAGATAAGTAGTAAGGGAAAATTAAGTAAAAATGTGTTAATGTTTAGTTTGGACTGATGATCACTGGTAGTTGAAGAAGAAGTTACAAGTAACATGAATAGATATAAAAACATTTATGTCAAATTGACTTCCATTGGGGGACATTTGTGATAGTGTCATCAGTAAAGAAAAAATAACCTCAGAGATAAAACCAGTTATATTATTATTATTATTAAAATTTTCACTTTCCTTTTTTCCCCTTACATAGTAGAAGGAAGAAAGCAAGGATTATTTTCAATAAAGAGAAATGTCAAAAAGGGGTCACAAAAATTTCAAAGTTTCTATATGTGTCTCTTCCCTTAAACCCACATTCATAACTTTTTAAATATCTTTCTTTTTTAAAAAGCTTAAAATATTTTTTTAATTCTTCTTTAAATTGATGTACGGTATCACATTAATTTTACTGGTACAACCCAATAATTAGACATAGATATAACTTGCAAAGTGATGTGCCTGATAAATCTATACCCATCTGGCACAACACGTAGTTATTACAATAATATTTGCTGTGTCCCCTATGCTGTAATTTTCATCCCGAAGACTACTGTGCAAATACCAAATTGTGTTTCTTAATACCTTCACCTTTTTGACACACTTCCCTGCCTGCAGGAAGCCATCAAAATGTTCTCTGTATCTCTGAAACTGCCCCAGTTTTTTTGTTTTGTTTATTTGGTTCTTTAGATTCCATATATAAGTGAAACCATGGTATTTGTCTTTCTCTGTCTGACTTCTTCCACTCAAGTATAATAGCCTCTATGCCCAATGATGCTGACATGTGTTTCTGAGAACTGAACCCAAAGAGGATCCTACAAATTTAACTTCCACAAGGGGCTATAATGGAAATAACAACATGAAAGGAACTAGAATAACACTCTGTGCATTATTAAATATATCTACAAATATTAAGCAGAAATGATATTTCCAAAATGAGAATTTTGTTACAGAAAATGAAAAACCATAAAACAGTTACTCTCTGGAAAAAATCTTCCAAGCACAATCATGGGCAATATTTGTACATAGAAATCACTCGGACCATGTGTATAAGGACAGGGAAAATCATATAATTCAAGATTATTCTTGATCAATTAATGATAAAATAATTTACACAGCCTTTGACAGACAATGAATGATCAAAACATACTCAGAATTTTAGGGATTTTTGCATCCCTTCTGGTTAGGAATCTTTCAGAGGTATAGAAATGAGCACACCGGAATGCATGATGACACTGGCATAATCTTTGAATATGTTGCACAAAGATTTTTTAAAAATCAAACCTTGGGCGTATCAACCTAATGCCCATCATTTTAACAACTTCTTAGAGAAACTATAACAGATTTGGAAAACAGTATAATCCTGTGTTGGTAGGCAAAAATTGTATGGGATCAAAAAAATAAAAACAAAACACAAACAAAGGGAAAAAAAAGGAAGAAACAGAAAAAGTGGAAAGTTGGAAGATTGAAGTGGAGAGATGTAATGTGGGAGAATTCCAAAACCAATTTATTGGGAACGGACAGGTAGAAATCTAGAAAAATATTTATGTCAATATCTGGAAGACAGTGTCAAAGGCAGCAAACAAGGAAACACAATACCCATTAACAGTATTGGGAATAATGGGTACCTGAAAGTTTAATTTTCTTCTCCTGTCGTCCTTCTGAAAAACAAAATGAAGACATCAAGGTAAATATCATGAGGAAAAAGAAGATAAGAAAGAGAAACCTAAAAGAAATCATCTGTGCAAAACCCTGCATGTAGCTGCAACCATAAAAAGCCTGCGATATATATTACCTTAGTATGTTATGGAAATGTACTCCCTTTGAAATTAAAATGATCATGAAAATAATGGCATTGCAAGGAGGGTGTTTAAGCCCTAAAGATTACATTTATGCTGTACAAAAAATCTTTTGGAACGTTCCCAGGGAATAATTTTCAAGTTTTTCAATTGATATTTTGAGACTTGACAAAGGTATAACGATCAGTAACGATTCTGATGAATACACCATGCGTCCATTAGCCCTGACCGGTTTGGCTCAGTGGATAGAGCGTCTGCCTAAGGACTAAAGTGTCCTGAGTTTGATTCCAGTCAAGGGCATGCACCTTGGTTGCGGGCACATCCCCAGTAGGGTGTGTGCAAGAGGCAGCTGATCGATGTTTCTCTCTCATCGATGTTTCTAACTCTCTATCCCTCTCCCTACCTCTCTGTAAAAATCAATGAAATATATTGAAGAAATAAGGCTTCCATTAAATATTAAATGACACTGCAGGTTAGCAATGTTAACATTGTGATAGTTAATAGCCAAAGAGAAAAACAGGTGTTATGGTTGCATATGAAATTATTTCCAGAATCATCATGGTAAATATCTGCATACATGTGAACACATTGGAATATGTACGAGGGCAGTGGAAAAATGAGACTCAGGTTCACAATTAACCAATGAATTATACATATATGTTAGTATATTAGGAACATTTCGCATCTCTTAAGATCAGGAAAGTATCACATGATCACTCAAATATGGAATTAATGATGTTGACGTGTATTGCAATGTGTTCCAGAAAAGTGAACAGATTGAGAACCTGTCCCTGTGCCTGAAAGACTAATGTCCTTCATTTCACCAACGCAGTGAAACTAGAGCTTTTTTTTTTTTTTTTTTTTTTTTTTGGAAAAACAGAAAATAAAAACCATCTTGTTTGAATAACAATAGTATGGAATGCATAAAATGGAAAAGAGAAATGTGAAAGTTTACAATACCAAATTAGAGAGATTTAATATTACAGAAGACCTCAGTTAGTTAATTAAATGCAATGATCAAGGTAAACCGAAAGTCTATTGATGGCCTATAAATTAATGGAAGGGAACTAAAGGCAGTAGAAAGCAGTACTTTATCGGAGTTATCAGTAAGATTTTAATAAATATTTACCAGATGTTTTCACAAACATTTTCACAAAATAGAGAACAATGAAAATGTTGTATAGAAGAAATAGGAATAAAACTCAAATTTCACACATATTTATATTTAAAAATTAACCTATCAGGAAATAAATAAACACACATGCACCACATAGCATAAGATACACACTATATCAGAAACACACAGGAGAACAATAGAGTGGTTGAGATCGCAGTATTTTCCAGAGAGTACTCTTTTCAAAATATAAGTGATCATAAAAAGATTATATTCATTGAAATAAATAATAGTTCTCAAGGTTGTCCTTCAAAGTATTTCTTATTCCTTCTGACATTAGTTAGGATTTATCTTTCAATGTGTAAGATTTATAAGTGTTTGGGTTTAAATAATGTATATAGTCAGGTGTAGTGTTTGCAGTGGCTAGGTTGTGCACAGAAGCCACAAACAGTCCATTAGTAGATATTGAACTAAGGCCTCTAGAAGTAGAACAGGGTTATACTCCTAGACCACTCTATTTACAACATTTATACCAACCTTGTCTTAGGTGAGTTTCTATTTTAACTGCCAGCTAAATAGAACACTTTGAAGCGAAAGTCCATGAAGCAAAAAAAGAGAAATGATGTATTACATGACAATCCGTTGGGAAAATGCAATCCCATCGCCAATTCCTGGACAAATTTTGACACATCAGCCTCACTCAGTATAAATACATGGTAAAGTTGTAGAAAAAATTGAATTTAGGTGACTCAAAAGGAATGTCTGCATAGGTAACACCACAAAGAATTCAAACAAGCAATAATGTGTTATAATTGAATAGCAAGGGAACATGGAAACCTTCAGTTTGAAAGATAAGTAGTAAGGGAAAATTAAGTAAAAATGTGTTAATGTTTAGTTTGGACTGATGATCACTGATAGTTGAAGAAGAATTTACAAGTAACATGAATAGATATAAAAACATTTATGTCAAATTGACTTCCATTGGGGGACATTTGTGATAGTGTCATCAGTAAAGAAAAAATAACCTCAGAGATAAAACCAGTTATATTATTATTATTAAAATTTTGACTCTCCTTTTTTCCCCTCACATAGTAGAAGGAAGAAAGCAAGGATTATTTCCAAATAAAGACAAGTGTCAAACAGGGGCACAAAAATTTCAAAGTTTCTATATGTGTCTCTTCCCCTAAACTCACATGCATGACTTTTTAAATATATTTCTTTCTTAAAGAGCTTAAAATATCTTTTTAATTCTTCTTTAAATTGATGTAACATATCACATTAATTTTATTGGTACAACCCAATAAATAGACATAGATATAACTTGCAAAGCAATGCGCCTGATATATCTATACCCATCTGGCACAACAACTAGTTATTACAATAATATTTACTGTGTCCCCTATGCAGTAATTTTCATCCCGAAACTACTGTGCAAATACCAAATTGTGTTTCTTAATACCTTCACCTTTTGGACACACTTCTCCACACCCCTCTGCCTGCAGGAAGCCATCAAAATGTTCTCTGTATCTGTGAATCTGCCTCAGTTTTTATGTTTTGTTTATTTGGTTCTTTAGATTCCATATATAAGTGAAACCATGGTATTTGTCTTTCTCTGTCTGACTTCTTCCACTCAAGTATATTAGCCTCTATGCCCAATGATGCTGACGTGTTTCTGAAAACTGAGCCAAAAGAGGATCCTACAAATTTAACTTCCACAAGGGGCTATAATGGAAATAACAACATGAAAGGAACTAGAATAACAATCTGTGCAATACTAAATACATCTACAAATATTAAGCGGAAATGATATTTCCAAAATGAGAATTTGTTATAGGAAATGAAAAACCATAAAACAGTTACTCTCTGGAAAAAATCTTCCAAGCACAATCATGGGCAATATTTGTACATTGAAATCACTTGGACCATGTGAACAAGGAAAGGGAAAATTATATACTTCAAGTTCATTCTTGATCAATTAATGGTAATATACTTTACACAGGCTTTAACAGACAATGTATGATCAAAATATACTGAGAATTTTAGCGATTTTTGCATCCCTTCTGGTTAGGGATCTTTCAGAGGTATAGAAATGAGCACTCCAGAATGGATGATGACACTGGCATAATCTTTGAATATGCTGCACAAAGATTTTTAAAAAATCAAACCTTGGGCCTATCAACCTAATGCCCATCATTTTAACAACTTCTTAGAGAAACTATAACAGATTTGGAAAACAGTATAATCCTGTGTTGGTAGGCGGAAATTGTATGGGATAAAAAAAACAAACAAAACACAAACAAAGGAAAAAAAAAAAGGAAGAAACAGAAAAAGTGGAAAGTTGGAAGATTGAAGTGGAGAGATGTAATGTGGAAGAATTCCAAAACCAATTTATTGGGAACGGACAGGTAGAAATCTAGAAAAATATTTATGTCAATATCTGGAAGACAGTGTCAAAGGCAGCAAACATTAAGGAAACACAATACCCATTAACAGTATTGGGAATAATGGGTACCTGAAAGTTTAATTTTCTTCTCCTGTCGTCCTTCTGAAAAACAAAATGAAGACATCAAGGTAAATATCATGAGGAAAAAGAAGATAAGAAAGAGAAACCCAAAAGAAATGATCTCTGCGAAACCCTGCATGTAGCAGCAACCATAAAAAGCCTGCGATATATATTACCTTGGTATGTTATGGAAATGTACTCCCTTTGAAATTAAAATGATCATGAAAATAATAGCATTGCAAGGAGGGTGTTTAAGCCCTAAAGATTACATTTATGCTGTACAAAAAAATCTTTTGGAACGTTCCCAGGTAATAATTTTCAAGTTTTTCAATTGATATTTTGAGACTTCAGAAATGTATAATGATCAGTAACGATTCTGATGAGTATACCATGCGTCCATTAACCCTGACCGGTTTGGCTCAGTGGACAGAGCGTCTGCCTAAGGACTAAAGGGTCCCAAGTTTGATTCCAGTCAAGGGCATGTACCTTGGTTTTGGGCACATCCCCAGTAGGGTGTGTGCAAGAGGCAGCTGAATAGATGTTTCTCGCTCATCGATGTTTCTAACTCTCTATCCCTCTCCCGACTTCTCTGTAAAAATCAATGAAATATATTGAAGAAATAAGGCTTCCATTAAATATTAAATGACACTGCAGGTTAGCAATGTTAACATTGCGGTAGTTAATAGCCAAAGAGAAAAACAGGTGTTATGGTTGCATATAAAATTATTTCCAGAAACAACATGGTAAATATCTGCATACGTGTGAACACATTGGAATATGTACGAGGGCAGTGGAAAAATGAGACTCAGGTTCACAATTAACCAATGAATTATACGTATGTGTTAGTATATTAGGATCATTTCTCATCTCGAAAGATCAGGAAAGTATCACATATTCACTCAAATATGGAATTAATGATGTTGACGTGTATTGCAATGTGTTCCAGAAAAGTGAACAGATTGAGAACCTGTCCCTGTGCCTGTAAGAATAATGTCCTTCATTTCACCAACGCAGTGAAACTAGAGCCTTCTTTTTTTTTTTTGAAAAACAGAAAATAAAAACCATCTTGTTTGAATAACAATAGTATGGAATGCATAAAATGGAAAAGAGAAATGTGAAAGTTTACAATACCAAATTAGAGAGATTTAATGTTACAGAAGACCTCAGTTAGTTAATTAAATGCAATGATCAAGGTAAACCGAAAGTCTATTGATGGCCTATAAATTAATGGAAGGGAACTAAAGGCAGTAGAAAGCAGTACTTTATCGGAGTTATCAGTAAGATTTTAATAAATATTTACCAGATGTTTTCACAAACATTTTCACAAAATAGAGAACAATGAAAATGTTGTATAGAAGAAATAGGAATAAAACTCAAATTTCACACATATTTATATTTAAAAATTAACCTATCAGGAAATAAATAAACACACATGCACCGCATAGCATAAGATACACACTATATCAGAAACACACAGGAGAACAATAGAGTGGTTGAGATCGCAGTATTTTCCAGAGAGTACTCTTTTCAAAATATAAGTGATCATAAAAAGATTATATTCATTGAAATAAATAATAGTTCTCAAGGTTGTCCTTCAAAGTATTTCTTATTCCTTCTGACATTAGTTAGGATTTATCTTTCAATGTGTAAGATTTATAAGTGTTTGGGTTTAAATAATGTATATAGTCAGGTGTAGTGTTTGCAGTGGCTAGGTGGTGCACAGAATCCACAAACAGTCCATTAGTAGATATTGAACTAAGGCCTCTAGAAGTAGAACAGGGTTATACTCCTAGACCACTCTATTTACAACATTTATACCAACCTTGTCTTAGGTGAGTTTCTATTTTAACTGCCAGCTAAATAGAACACTTTGAAGCGAAAGTCCATGAAGCAAAAAAAGAGAAATGATGTATTACATGACAATCCGTTGGGAAAATGCAATCCCATCGCCAATTCCTGGACAAATGTTGACACATCATCTCACTCAGTATAAATACATGGTAAAGATGTAGAAAAAATTGAATTTAGGTGACTCAAAAGGAATGTCTGCATAGGTAACACAACAAAGAATTCAAACAAGCAATAATGTGTTATAATTGAATAGCAAGGGACCATGGAAACCTTCAGGTTGAAAGATAAGTAGTTAGGGAAAATTATGTAAAAATGTGTTAATGTTTAGTTTGGACTGATGATCACTGATAGTTGAAGAAGAAGTTACAAGTAACATGAATAGATATAAAAATATTTATGTCAAATTGACTTTGATTGGGGGACATTTGTGACAGTGTCATCAGTAAAGAAAAAATAACCTCAGAGATAAAACCAGTTATATTATTGTTATTAAAATTTTCACTTTCCTTTTTTCCCCTCACATAGTAGAAGGAAGAAAGCAAGGATTATTTTCAAATAAAGACAAGTGTCAAACAGGGGCACAAAAATTTCAAAGTTTCTATATGTGTCTCTTCCCCTAAACTCACATGCATGACTTTTTAAATATCTTTCTTTCTTAAAGAGCTTAAAATATCTTGTTAATTCTTCTTTAAATTGATGTACCATATCACATTAATTTTACTGGTACAACCCAATAATTAGACATAGATATAACGTGCAAAGTGATGTGCCTGATAAATCTATACCCATCTGGCACAACACGTAGTTATTACAATAATATTTACTGTGTCCCCTATGCTGTAATTTTCATCCCAAAGGCTACTGTGCAAATACCAAATAGTGTTTCTTAATATCTTCACCTTTTTGACACACTTCTCCACACCCCTCTGCCTGCAGGAAGCCATCAAAATGTTCTCTGTATCTGTGAATCTGCCTCAGTTTTTTTGTTTTGTTTTGTTTATTTGGTTCTTTAGATTCCATATATAAGTGAAACCATGGTATTTGTCTTTCTCTGTCTTACTTCTTCCACTCAAGTATAATAGCCTCTATGCCCATTGATGCTGACATGTGTTTCTGAGAACTGAACCCAAAGAGGATCCTACAAATTTATCTTCCTCAAGGGGCTATAATGGAAATAACAACATGAAAGAACTAGAGAAGCAATCTGTGCATTACTAAATACATCTACAAATATTCAGCGGAAATGATATTTCCAAAATGAGAATTTTGTTATAGAAAATGAAAAATCATAAAACAGTTACTCTCTGGAAAAAAATCTTCCAAGCACAATCATGGGCAATATTTGTACATTGAAATCACTTGGACCATGTGAGCAAGGACGTGGAAAATCATATACTTCAAGTTCATTCTTGATCAATTAATGATAATATAATTTACACAGGCTTTCACAGACAATGTATGATCAAAATATACTCAGAATTTTAGCCATTTCTGCATCCCTTCAGGTTAGGAATCTTTCAGAGGTATAGAAATGAGCACTCCAGAATGGATGATGACACTGGCATAATCTTTGAATATGCTGCACAAAGATTTTTAAAAAATCAAACCTTGGGCCTATCAACCTAACGCCCATCATTTTAACAACTTCTTAGAGAAACTATAACAGATTTGGAAAACAGTATAAACCTGTGTTGGTAGGCGGAAATTGTATGGGATAAAAAACAAACAAACAAACAAAAAAAAAACACACACACACACACACACAAAAAGGAAGAAACAGAAAAATTGGAAAGTTGGAAGATTGAAGTGGAGAGATGTAATGTGGGAGAATTCCAAAACCAATTTATTGGGAACGGACAGGTAGAAATCTAGAAAAATATTTATGTCAATATCTGGAAGACAGTGTCAAAGGCAGCAAACATTAAGGAAACACAATACCCATTAACAGTATTGGGAATAATGGGTACCTGAAAGTTTAATTTTCTTCTCCTGTCGTCCTTCTGAAAAACAAAATGAAGACATCAAGGTAAATATCATGAGGAAAAAGAGGATAAGAAAGAGAAACCCAAAAGAAATCATCTGTGCAAAACCCTGCATGTAGCTGCAACCATAAAATGCCTGCGATATATATTACCTTGGTATGTTATGGAAATGTACTCCCTTTGAAATTAAAATGATCATGAAAATAATAGCATTGCAAGGAGTGTGTTTAAGCCCTAAAGATTACATTTGTGTTGTACAAAAAATCTTTTGGAACGTTCCCAGGTAATAATTTTCAAGTTTTTCAATTGAAATTTTGAGACTTGAGAAATGTATAATGATCAGTAACGATTCTGATGAATATACCATGCGTCCATTAACCCTGACCGGTTTGGCTCAGTGGATAGAGCGTCGGCCTAAGGACTAAAGGGTCCAGAGTTCGATTCCAGACAAAGGGCATGCACCTTGGTTTTGGGCACATCCCCAGTAGGGTGTGTGCAAGAGGCAGCTGATCCATGTTTCTCGTTCATCGAGGTTTCTAAGTCTCTATCTCTCTCCCGACCTCTCTGTAAAAATCAATGAAATATATTGAAGAAATAAGGCTTCCATTAAATATTAAATGACACTGCAGGTTAGCAATGTTAACATTGCGGTAGTTAATAGCCAAAGAGAAAAACAGGTGTTATGGTTGCATATAAAATTATTTCCAGAAACAACATGGTAAATATCTGCATACGTGTGAACACATTGGAAATATGTAAAACAGCAGTGGGAAAATGAGACTCAGGTTCACAATTAACCAATGAATTATACATATGTGTTAGTATATTAGGATCATTTCGCATCTCTTAAGACCAGGAATGTATCACATGTTCACTCAAATATGGAATTAATGATGTTGACGTGTATTGCAATGTGTTCCAGGAAAGTGAACAGATTGAGAACCTGTCCCTGTGCCTGTAAGGCTAATGTCCTTCATTTCACCAGAGTAGTGAAACTATAGCTCTTTTTTCTGAAAAATAGAAAAGAAAACAATTTTGGTAGAATAACAATGGTAGGGAATGCATAAAATGGAATGGAAATATGTGGAAGATTGGAATACCAAATTAGAGAGATTTAATATTACCAAAGACCTTAGTTAATTAGTTAAAAGTAGTTCCCCATGAAAATAGAAAGGTTTTTGATGGCATAGAAATTAATAGAAAGGAACTAAGTCAATAGAAAGCAGCCATGTTATTGTAGTTATGAGTAAGGATTTTATAAACATTTACCAGATGTTTTCACAGGATTTTCTAAAAAACAAAACAGAGAAGAATGTAAATCTTGTGTTAAAGAAATAGGAATAAAACTCAAATTTCATACATATTTATATTTAAATTTAGTATATCAGGCTATAAATAAACACACATGCACAACATAGCAGAAGATACACACTATATCAGACACACAGGAGAACGAAATAGTGGATGAGAACTCAGTATTTTCCAGGGAGTATTCTTTTCAAAATATAAGTGATTATAAAATCAGTATATTAACGGAAATAAATAATATTTTTCAAGGATGCCTACAAAAGTATCTCATCCCTTCTGACATTAGTTAGGATTTATCTTTCAATGTGTAAGATTCATAAGTGTTTGGGTTTAAATAATGTGTATAGTCAGATGCAGTCTTTGCAGCGGCTATGTTGTATTCAGAGGCCACAAACAGTACATTAGAGGATCTTGAACTAAGCCTCTAGCAGAACAACAGGGTTATGTTCCTAGACCACTCTATTTACAACATTTATACCAACCTTGTCTTAGGTGAGTTTCTATTTTAACTGCCAGCTAAATAGAACACTTTTAAGCGAAAGTCCATGAAGCAAAAAAAGAGAAATGACGTATTACATGACAATCCGCTGGGTAAATGCAATCCCATCGCCAAATCCTGGACAAATTTTGACACATCAGCCTCACTCAGTATAAATACATGGTAAAGATGTAGAAAAAATTGAATTTAGGTGACTCAAAAGGAATGTCTGCATAGGTAACACAACAAAGAATTCAAACAAGCAATAATGTGTTATAATTGAATAGCAAGTGAACATGGAAACCTTCAGTTTGAAAGATAAGTAGTAAGGGAAAATTATGTAGAAATGTGCGTATGTTAAGTTTGGACTGATGATCACTGGTAGTTGAAGAAGAAGTTACAAGTAACATGAACACATATAAAAACATTTATGTCAAATTGACTTCCATTGGGGGATATTTGTGATAGTGTCATCAGTAAAGAAAAAACAACCTCAGAGATAAAACCAGTTATATTATTATTATTAAAATTTTCACTTTCCTTTTTTCCCCTCACATAGTAGAAGGAAGAAGGCAAGGATTATTTTCAAATAAAGACAAGTGTCAAACAGGGGCACAAAAATTTCAAAGTTTCTATATGTGTCTCTTCCCCTAAACTCACATGCATGACTTTTTAAATATCTTTCTTTCTTAAAGAGCTTAAAATATCTTGTTAATTCTTCTTTAAGTTGATGTACCATATCACATTAATTTTACTGGTATAACCCAATAATTAGACATAGATATAACGTGCAAAGTGATGTGCCTGATAAATCTATACCCATCTGGCACAACACGTAGTTATTACAATAATATTTGCTGTGTCCCCTATGCAGTAATATTCATCCCGAAGACTACTGTGCAAATACCAAATTGTGTTTCTTAATACCTTCACCTTTTTGACACACTTCTCCACAACCCCCTGCCTGCAGGAAGCCATCAAAATGTTCTCTGTATCTCTGAATCTGCCTCAGTTTTCTTGTTTTGTTTATTTGGTTTTTTAGATTCCATATATAAGTAAAACCATGGTATTTGTCTTTCTCTGTCTGACTTCTTCTACTCAAGTATAATAACCTCTATGTCCCTTGATGCTGACATGTGTTTCTGAGAACTGAACCCAAAGATGATCCTACAAATTTATCTTTCTCAAGGGGCTCTAATGGAAATAACAACATGAAAGGAACTAGAATAACACTCTGTCCAATACTAAATACATCTACAAATATTAAGCGGAAATGATATTTCCAAAATGAGAATTTTGTTATAGAAAATGAAAAACCATAAAACAGTTACTCTCTGGAAAAAATCTTCCAAGCACAATCATGGGCAATATTTGTACATTGAAATCACTTGGACCATGTGAGCAAGGATGGGGAAAATCATATACTTCAAGTTCATTCTTGATCAATTAATGATAATATAATTTACACAGGCTTTGACAAATGATGTATGATCAAAATATACTCAGAATTTTAGGGATTTTGTATCCCTTATGGTTAGGAATCTTTCAGAGGTTTGTAAATGAGCACTCCACAATGGATAATAAGACTGGCACTATCTTTGAATATGTTCCTGCAAAGATTTTAAAAAAAATCAAACCATGGGCCCTGCAACCTAATGCCCATTATTTTACCAACTTCTTAGAGAAACTGTAACAGATTTGGAAAACAGTATAATCATGTCTTGGTAGGCCAAAATTGTATGGGATGAAATACAATAAAGGAAGAAATAGAAAAAGTGGAAGTTTGGAAAATAGAAATGTAGAGATGTAATGTGGGAGAATTCCTAAACCAATTTAATGGGAACGGATGGGTAGAAATCTAGAAAAAAGCTTATGTCAGTGGCTGGCAGACAGTGTCAAAGGCAGCAAACATTAAGGAAACACGATACCCATTAACAGTATTAGGAATAATGGGTACCTGAAAGTGTAATTTGGTTCTCCTGTCGTCCTTCTGAAAAACAAAATGAAGAGATCAATTTAAATATCATGATATAGAAGAAGGTAAGAAAGAAAATCTTAAAAGAAAAGATCTGTGCAAAATGGTGCATGTAGCAGCAACCATAAAAAGCCTGCAATACATATTACCTTGGTATGTTATGGAAATATACTCCCTTTGAAATTAAAATGATCATGAAAATAATGGTATTCCAAGGAGGGTGTTTAAGCCCTAAGGATTGTATTTGTGTTGTACAAAAAATCTCTTGGAACATTCCCAGGTAATAATTTTCAAGTTCTTCAATTGAAATTTTGAGACTTGAGGAATTTATAATGATCAGTGATGCATCTGATGGATATAAAATGTTTGCATTAAATATTAAAAGACACTTCAGTTTAGCAATGTTAAAATTGTGTTAGTTAATAGACAAAGAGAAAAACAGGTGTTATGGTTGCATATAAAATGATTTCTAGGAACACCATGGTAAATTTTTGCATACCTGTAAACACATTGAAAATATGTACAAGGGCAGTGGAAAGATAGGACTCAGGTTCACAATTAACCAATAAATTATACATATGTTTCAGTATATTAGGATTACTTCGCATCTCTTAAGATCATGAAAGTATCACATGTTCACTCAAATATGGAATTAATGATTTTGAAGTGTATTGCAATGTGTTCCAGAAAAGTGAATAGATTGAGAACCTGTCCCTGTGCCTGTAAGACTAATGTCCTTCATTTCACCAGAGTACTGAAACTATAGCTTTTTTTCCCTGAAAATCAGAAAAGAAAACAATTTTGGTAGAATAACAATGGTAGGAAATGTATAAAATGGAATTGAAATATGTGGAATATTGCAATACCAAATTAGAGAGATTTAATATTACCAAAGACCTTAGTTAATTAGTTAAAAGTAGTTCCCCATGAAAGTAGAAAGCTTTTTGATGGCATAGAAATTAATAGAAAGGAACTAAGTCAATAGAAAGCAGCCATGTTATTGTAGTTATGAGTAAGGATTTTATAAACATTTACCAGATGTTTTCACTGGATTTTCTAAAAAACAAAACAGAGAAGAATGTAAATCTTGTGTTAAAGAAATAGGAATAAAACTCAAATTTCATGCATATTTATATTTAAATTTAGTATATCAGGCTATAAATAAACACACATGCACAACATAGCAGAAGATACATACTATATCAGACACACAGGAGAATGAAATAGTGAATGAGAACTCAGTATTTTCCAGGGAGTGTTCTTTTCAAAATATAAGTGATTATATAATCAGTATATTAACGGAAATAAATAATATTTCTCAAGGATGCCTACAAAAGTATCTCATCCCTTCTGACATTAGTTAGGATTTATCTTTCAATGTGTAAGATTCATAAGTGTTTGGGTTTAAATAATGTGTATAGTCAGATGCAGTCTTTGCAGCGGCTATGTTGTATTCAGAGGACACAAACAGTACATTAGAGGATCTTGAACTAAGCCTCTAGCAGAACAACAGGGTTATGTTCCTAGACCACTCTATTTACAACATTTATACCAACCTTGTCTTAGGTGAGTTTCTATTTTAACTGCCAGCTAAATAGAACACTTTTAAGCCAATGTCCATGAAGCAAAAAAAGAGAAATGACGTATTACATGACAATCCGCTGGGTAAATGCAATCCCATCGCCAAATCCTGGACAAATTTTGACACATCAGCCTCACTCAGTATAAATACATGGTAAAGATGTAGAAAAAATTGAATTTAGGTGACTCAAAAGGAATGTCTGCATAGCTAACACAACAAAGAATTCAAACAAGCAATAATGTGTTATAATTGAACTAGAGGCCCGGTGCACAAAAATTTGTGCACTCGGGGGGAAGGGGAGGTCCCTCAGCCCGGCCTGTGCCCTCTCCCAGTCTGGGACCCCTCGGGAGATAACGACCTGCTGGCTTAGGCCTACTCCTAGGTGGCAGAGGGCAGGCCCAATCCCTAGGTGCAGCCCCTGGTCGGGCTCAGAGCAGGGCTGATTGGGGAGTTGGGGCGCCGACCCCTGTCATGCACAGAGCAGGGCGGATTGGGAGGTTGTGATGCCACCCTCAGTCACGCTCAGGGTATGGCTGATTGGGGGGTTGGGGCACCGCCCCCTATCACACTCAAGGCAGGGTCAATGGGGAGTTTGCGGCACCACCCCCTGTGATGCACAGAGCAGGGCCAATCTGGGGGTTGGGACGCTGCCCCCTGTCACTCACAGAGCAGGGCCAATCAGGGGGTTGGGGCACTGCCCCCCCCCCCCGTCACGCACAGAGCAGGGCCCATCAGGGGGTTGGGGAGTTCCCCCCTCTCATGCACAGAGCAGGGCCCATCAGGAGGTTGGGGAGCTCCCCTGTCATGCACAGAGTAGGGCCGATAGGGTAGTTAGGGCATCGCCCCGTCACACACAGAGCAGGGCGGATCAGGGGGTTGGGGCACCACCACTGTCACACTCAGGGCAGGGCTAATGGGGAGGTTATGGCTCTACCCCATCACAGACAGAGCAGGGCTCATGGGGGGGGGGGTGGGGAGCCACCCCCTGTCACACACAGAGCAGGGCCCGTGGAGGGGGGGGGCGGTTGGGGAGCCAGCCCCTGTCACACACAGAGCAGGGCCGATCAGGGGGTTGGGATGCCACACCCTGTCACACACAGAGCCGCAGGGCGATTAGGTGGTTTGGGCGCTGCCCCCTATCACGCTGATCCGGTGCTAGGAGGCCTCACGGCTCCGCTGATCCCGGTGCTGGGAGGCATATTACCCTTTTACTATATAGGATAGAGGCCTGGGGGCAGGCTGGTTTGCCCTGAAGGGTGTCCTGGATCAGGGTGGGGGTCCCCACTGGGGTGCCTGGCCATCCTGGATGAGGGGATGATGGCTGTTTGCAGCTGGTCACACACCCTTCAGGGTGGGGGCCCCCACTGGGGTGCCTGGCCAGTCTGGGTGAGGAACTGAGGGCTGCTTTCAGGCTGGTGGTTTTGACTGAAGCTCCCAACCACTCCTTTTTTTCTTTTTTTTTTTTTCTTCTGGGCCAGCTTTAGCTTTGGCTCTAGCTCTGAGGCTTCCGCTGCTGGTTTGTTTGCCGTTCTATAATCGAAACAATGTATAACTCCAGCTCTGAAATCCCAGCCGGCTATATTTGTTAGAATGTTTCAAACTGCCAGCTCAGAGGCCTGCAAGTCAGGCGGGGAACATTGGAGTCTGCAGTCAAGGGAGCAAGCAAGCCTCATGCTCACTTCCAGCTGCCTGGCTGCTGGCCGCCATCTTGGCTGACAGTTAATTTGCATAAGGATATGCTGATTAGCCAATGGGAAGGGTAGCGGTCGTACGCTAATTACCATTTTTCTCTTTTATTAGTGTAGATAGCAAGGGAACATGGAAACCTTCAGTTTGAAAGATAAGTAGTAAGGGAAAATTATGTAAAAATGTGCGTATGTTGAGTTTGGACTGATGATCACTGGTAGTTGAAGAAGAAGTTACAAGTAACATGAATAGATATACAAATATTATATCAAATTGACTTCCATTGGGGGACATTGGTGATAGTGTCCTCAGTAAAGGAAAAATATAACATCATAGATAAAAACCAGCTATATTATTATTAAAATTTTCACTTTCATTTTTTACCCTCACATAGTAGAAGGAAGAAAGCAAGGATTATTTTCAAATAAAGACAAGTGTCAAAAAGGGTCACAAAAATTTAAACTTTCCATATGTGTCTCTTCCCCTGAATTCACATGCATAGCTTTTTAAATATCTTTTGTCCTTAAAAAGCTTAAAATATTTGGTGAATCTTTTATAAATTGATGTACCATATCACATTAGTTTATGGGGAACCTAATTATTTGACATTGATATAACTTGCGAAGTTTATGCCTGATATATCTATACCCACCTGGAACAACCTATAGTTGTTACAATAATATTTCCTGTATACCATATGCTGCAATTTTCATGCTGAAGAATACTGTGCAAATAGCAATGTGTATTTCCTAATACCTTCATCTTTTTGTCACACTTCTCAAGAAACCCTACCTGCAGGAGGCCATGAAAATGTTCTCCGTATCTGTGATTCCGCCTCAGTTTTTTGGTTTGTTTATTTTGTTCATTAGATTCCATATATAGTTGAAACCATGGTATTTATCTTTCTCTGTCTGACTACTTCCACTCAGGTACAATAGCCTCTAGGCCCATTCATGCTGACATGTGTTTCTTAGAACTGAACCCACAGTGTTCAAAGATCATCCTACGAATTTAACCTCCACAAGAGGCTATGATTGGAAATAACACCATGAAAGGAACTATAATACCACTCTGTGCAATATCAAATACTTCTACAAATATTAAGTGGAAATGATTTTTCCAAAATGAGAATTTTGTTATAGAAAATGCAAAACCATAAAACAGTTACTCTCTGGAAAATATCTTCCAAGAACAATCATGGGCAATATTTGTACATTGAAATCATGTGTACAAGGACAGGTAAAATAATATAATTCAAGATAATTCTTTATCAACTAATGATAATATAATTTACACAGGCTTTCACAGACAATGTATGATCAAAATATACTGAGAATTTTAGCGATTTTTGCATCCCTTCTGGTTAGGGATCTTTCAGAGGTATAGAAATGAGCACTCCACAATGGATGATGACACTGGCATAATCTTTGAATATGTTGCACAAAGATTTTTGAAAAATCAAACCTTGGGCCTATCAACCTAATGCCCATCATTTTAACAACTTCTTAGAGAAACTATAACAGATTTGGAAAACAGTATAATCCTGTGTAGGTAGGCGAAATCTGTATGGGATAAAAAAAAAACACACAAACAAACAAACAAAAAAAGGAAGAAACAGAAAAAGTGGAAAGTTGGAAAATTGAAGTGGAGAGATGTAATGTGGGAGAATTCCAAAACCAATTTATTGGGAACGGACAGGTAGAAATCTAGAAAAATATTTATGTCAATATCTGGAAGACAGTGTCAAAGGCAGCAAACATTAAGGAAACACAATACCCATTAACAGTATTGGGAATAATGGGTACCTGAAAGTTTAATTTTCTTCTCCTGTCGTCCTTCTGAAAAACAAAATGAAGAGATCAAGGTAAATATCATGAGGAAAAAGAAGATAAAAAAGAAAAACCTAAAAGAAATCATCTGTGCAAAACCCTGCATGTAGCTGCAACCATAAAAAGCCTGCAATATATATTACCTTGGAATGTTATGGAAATGTACTATCCTTTGAAATTAAAATGATCATGAAAATAATAGCATTGCAAGGAGGGTGTTTAAGCCCTAAAGATTACATTTGTGTTGTACAAAAAAATCTTTTGGAACGTTCCCAGGTAATAATTTTCAAGTTTTTCAATTGAAATTTTGAGACTTGAGAAATGCATAATGATCAGTAACGATTCTGATGAATATACCATGCGTCCATTAGCCCTGACCGGTTTGGCTCAGTGGACAGAGCGTCGGCCTAAGGACTAAAGGGTCCCGAGTTCAACTCCAGTCAAGGGCATGTACCTTGGTTGCGGGCACATCCCCAATAGGGTGTGTGCAAGAGGCAGCTGATCCATGTTTCTCCTTCATCGAGGTTTCTAAGTCTCTATCCCTCTCCCTACCTCTCTGTAAAAATCAATGAAATATATTGAAGAAATAAGGCTTCCATTAAATATTAAATGACACTGCAGGTTAGCAATGTTAACATTGTGATAGTTAATAGCCAAAGAGAAAAACAGGTGTTATGGTTGCATATAAAGTTATTTCCAGAAACAACATGGTAAATATCTGCATACGTGTGAACACATTGGAAATATGTAGAAGGGCAGTGGAAAAATGAGACTCAGGTTCACAATTAACCAATGAATTATACATATGTGTTAGTATATTAGGATCATTTCGCATCTCTTAAGATCAGGAATGTATCACATATTTATTCACTCAAATATGGAATTAATGATGTTGACGTGTATTGCAATGTGTTCCAGAAAAGTGAACAGATTGAGAACCTGTCCCTGTGCCTGAAAGACTAATGTCCTTCATTTCACCAACGCAGTGAAACTAGAGCTTTTTTTTTTTTTTTTGAAAAACAGAAAATAAAAACCATCTTGTTTGAATAACAATAGTATGGAATGCATAAAATGGAAAAGAGAAATGTGAAAGTTTACAATACCAAATTAGAGAGATTTAATGTTACAGAAGACCTTAGTTAGTTAATTAAATGCAATGATCAAGGTAAACTGAAAGTCTATAAATGGCCTATAAATTAATTGAAGGGAACTAAAGGCAGTAGAAAGCAGTACTTTATCAGAGTTGTGAGTAAGATTTTAATAAATATTTACCAGATGTTTTCCCAGTATTTTCTAAAAAAACAAAATAGAGAACAATGAAAATGTTGTATAGAAGAAATAGGAATAAAACTCAAATTTCACACATATTTATATTTAAAAATTAACCTATCAGGAAATAAATAAACACACATGCACCGCATAGCATAAGATACACACTATATCAGAAACACACAGGAGAACAATATAGTGGTTGAGATTGCAGTATTTTCCAGAGAGTACTCTTTTCAAAATATAAGTGATCATAAAAAGATTATATTCATTGAAATAAATAATGGTTTCAAGTTTGTCCTTCAAAGTATTTCTTATTCCTTCTGACATTAGTTAGGATTTATCTTTCAATGTGTAAGATCTATAAGTGTTTTGGTTTAAATAATGTATATAGTCAGGTGTAGTGTTTGCAGTGGCTATGTTGTACACAGAATCCACAAACAGTACATTAGAGGATCTTGAACTAAGCCTCTAGCAGAACAACAGGATTATGTTCCTAGACCACTCTATTTACAACATTTATACCAACCTTGTCTTAGGTGAGTTTCTATTTTAACTGCCAGCTAAATAGAACAATTTTAAGCCAATGTCCATGAAGCAAAAAAAGAGAAATGACGTATTACATGACAATCCGCTGGGTAAATGCAATCCCATCGCCAAATCCTGGACAAATTTTGACACATCAGCCTCACTCAGTATAAATACATGGTAAAGATGTAGAAAAAATTGAATTTAGGTGACTCAAAAGGAATGTCTGCATAGCTAACACAACAAAGAATTCAAACAAGCAATAATGTGTTATAATTGAACTAGAGGCCCGGTGCACAAAAATTTGTGCACTCGGGGGGAAGGGGAGGTCCCTCAGCCCGGCCTGTGCCCTCTCCCAGTCTGGGACCCCTCGGGAGATAACGACCTGCTGGCTTAGGCCTACTCCTAGGTGGCAGAGGGCAGGCCCAATCCCTAGGTGCAGCCCCTGGTCGGGCTCAGAGCAGGGCTGATTGGGGAGTTGGGGCGCCGACCCCTGTCATGCACAGAGCAGGGCGGATTGGGAGGTTGTGATGCCACCCTCAGTCACGCTCAGGGTATGGCTGATTGGGGGGTTGGGGCACCGCCCCCTATCACACTCAAGGCAGGGTCAATGGGGAGTTTGCGGCACCACCCCCTGTGATGCACAGAGCAGGGCCAATCTGGGGGTTGGGACGCTGCCCCCTGTCACTCACAGAGCAGGGCCAATCAGGGGGTTGGGGCACTGCCCCCCCCCCCCCGTCACGCACAGAGCAGGGCCCATCAGGGGGTTGGGGAGTTCCCCCCTCTCATGCACAGAGCAGGGCCCATCAGGAGGTTGGGGAGCTCCCCTGTCATGCACAGAGTAGGGCCGATAGGGTAGTTAGGGCATCGCCCCGTCACACACAGAGCAGGGCGGATCAGGGGGTTGGGGCACCACCACTGTCACACTCAGGGCAGGGCTAATGGGGAGGTTATGGCTCTACCCCATCACAGACAGAGCAGGGCTCATGGGGGGGGGGGGGGTGGGGAGCCACCCCCTGTCACACACAGAGCAGGGCCCGTGGAGGGGGGGGGGCGGTTGGGGAGCCAGCCCCTGTCACACACAGAGCAGGGCCGATCAGGGGGTTGGGATGCCACACCCTGTCACACACAGAGCCGCAGGGCGATTAGGTGGTTTGGGCGCTGCCCCCTATCACGCTGATCCGGTGCTAGGAGGCCTCACGGCTCCGCTGATCCCGGTGCTGGGAGGCATATTACCCTTTTACTATATAGGATAGAGGCCTGGGGGCAGGCTGGTTTGCCCTGAAGGGTGTCCTGGATCAGGGTGGGGGTCCCCACTGGGGTGCCTGGCCATCCTGGATGAGGGGATGATGGCTGTTTGCAGCTGGTCACACACCCTTCAGGGTGGGGGCCCCCACTGGGGTGCCTGGCCAGTCTGGGTGAGGAACTGAGGGCTGCTTTCAGGCTGGTGGTTTTGACTGAAGCTCCCAACCACTCCTTTTTTTCTTTTTTTTTTTTTCTTCTGGGCCAGCTTTAGCTTTGGCTCTAGCTCTGAGGCTTCCGCTGCTGGTTTGTTTGCCGTTCTATAATCGAAACAATGTATAACTCCAGCTCTGAAATCCCAGCCGGCTATATTTGTTAGAATGTTTCAAACTGCCAGCTCAGAGGCCTGCAAGTCAGGCGGGGAACATTGGAGTCTGCAGTCAAGGGAGCAAGCAAGCCTCATGCTCACTTCCAGCTGCCTGGCTGCTGGCCGCCATCTTGGCTGACAGTTAATTTGCATAAGGATATGCTGATTAGCCAATGGGAAGGGTAGCGGTCGTACGCTAATTACCATTTTTCTCTTTTATTAGTGTAGATAGCAAGGGAACATGGAAACCTTCAGTTTGAAAGATAAGTAGTAAGGGAAAATTATGTAAAAATGTGCGTATGTTGAGTTTGGACTGATGATCACTGGTAGTTGAAGAAGAAGTTACAAGTAACATGAATAGATATACAAATATTATATCAAATTGACTTCCATTGGGGGACATTGGTGATAGTGTCCTCAGTAAAGGAAAAATATAACATCATAGATAAAAACCAGCTATATTATTATTAAAATTTTCACTTTCATTTTTTACCCTCACATAGTAGAAGGAAGAAAGCAAGGATTATTTTCAAATAAAGACAAGTGTCAAAAAGGGTCACAAAAATTTAAACTTTCCATATGTGTCTCTTCCCCTGAATTCACATGCATAGCTTTTTAAATATCTTTTGTCCTTAAAAAGCTTAAAATATTTGGTGAATCTTTTATAAATTGATGTACCATATCACATTAGTTTATGGGGAACCTAATTATTTGACATTGATATAACTTGCGAAGTTTATGCCTGATATATCTATACCCACCTGGAACAACCTATAGTTGTTACAATAATATTTCCTGTATACCATATGCTGCAATTTTCATGCTGAAGAATACTGTGCAAATAGCAATGTGTATTTCCTAATACCTTCATCTTTTTGTCACACTTCTCAAGAAACCCTACCTGCAGGAGGCCATGAAAATGTTCTCCGTATCTGTGATTCCGCCTCAGTTTTTTGGTTTGTTTATTTTGTTCATTAGATTCCATATATAGTTGAAACCATGGTATTTATCTTTCTCTGTCTGACTACTTCCACTCAGGTACAATAGCCTCTAGGCCCATTCATGCTGACATGTGTTTCTTAGAACTGAACCCACAGTGTTCAAAGATCATCCTACGAATTTAACCTCCACAAGAGGCTATGATTGGAAATAACACCATGAAAGGAACTATAATACCACTCTGTGCAATATCAAATACTTCTACAAATATTAAGTGGAAATGATTTTTCCAAAATGAGAATTTTGTTATAGAAAATGCAAAACCATAAAACAGTTACTCTCTGGAAAATATCTTCCAAGAACAATCATGGGCAATATTTGTACATTGAAATCATGTGTACAAGGACAGGTAAAATAATATAATTCAAGATAATTCTTTATCAACTAATGATAATATAATTTACACAGGCTTTCACAGACAATGTATGATCAAAATATACTGAGAATTTTAGCGATTTTTGCATCCCTTCTGGTTAGGGATCTTTCAGAGGTATAGAAATGAGCACTCCACAATGGATGATGACACTGGCATAATCTTTGAATATGTTGCACAAAGATTTTTGAAAAATCAAACCTTGGGCCTATCAACCTAATGCCCATCATTTTAACAACTTCTTAGAGAAACTATAACAGATTTGGAAAACAGTATAATCCTGTGTAGGTAGGCGAAATCTGTATGGGATAAAAAAAAAACACACAAACAAACAAACAAAAAAAGGAAGAAACAGAAAAAGTGGAAAGTTGGAAAATTGAAGTGGAGAGATGTAATGTGGGAGAATTCCAAAACCAATTTATTGGGAACGGACAGGTAGAAATCTAGAAAAATATTTATGTCAATATCTGGAAGACAGTGTCAAAGGCAGCAAACATTAAGGAAACACAATACCCATTAACAGTATTGGGAATAATGGGTACCTGAAAGTTTAATTTTCTTCTCCTGTCGTCCTTCTGAAAAACAAAATGAAGAGATCAAGGTAAATATCATGAGGAAAAAGAAGATAAAAAAGAAAAACGTAAAAGAAATCATCTGTGCAAAACCCTGCATGTAGCTGCAACCATAAAAAGCCTGCAATATATATTACCTTGGAATGTTATGGAAATGTACTATCCTTTGAAATTAAAATGATCATGAAAATAATAGCATTGCAAGGAGGGTGTTTAAGCCCTAAAGATTACATTTGTGTTGTACAAAAAAATCTTTTGGAACGTTCCCAGGTAATAATTTTCAAGTTTTTCAATTGAAATTTTGAGACTTGAGAAATGCATAATGATCAGTAACGATTCTGATGAATATACCATGCGTCCATTAGCCCTGACCGGTTTGGCTCAGTGGACAGAGCGTCGGCCTAAGGACTAAAGGGTCCCGAGTTCAACTCCAGTCAAGGGCATGTACCTTGGTTGCGGGCACATCCCCAATAGGGTGTGTGCAAGAGGCAGCTGATCCATGTTTCTCCTTCATCGAGGTTTCTAAGTCTCTATCCCTCTCCCTACCTCTCTGTAAAAATCAATGAAATATATTGAAGAAATAAGGCTTCCATTAAATATTAAATGACACTGCAGGTTAGCAATGTTAACATTGTGATAGTTAATAGCCAAAGAGAAAAACAGGTGTTATGGTTGCATATAAAGTTATTTCCAGAAACAACATGGTAAATATCTGCATACGTGTGAACACATTGGAAATATGTAGAAGGGCAGTGGAAAAATGAGACTCAGGTTCACAATTAACCAATGAATTATACATATGTGTTAGTATATTAGGATCATTTCGCATCTCTTAAGATCAGGAATGTATCACATATTTATTCACTCAAATATGGAATTAATGATGTTGACGTGTATTGCAATGTGTTCCAGAAAAGTGAACAGATTGAGAACCTGTCCCTGTGCCTGAAAGACTAATGTCCTTCATTTCACCAACGCAGTGAAACTAGAGCTTTTTTTTTTTTTTTTGAAAAACAGAAAATAAAAACCATCTTGTTTGAATAACAATAGTATGGAATGCATAAAATGGAAAAGAGAAATGTGAAAGTTTACAATACCAAATTAGAGAGATTTAATGTTACAGAAGACCTTAGTTAGTTAATTAAATGCAATGATCAAGGTAAACTGAAAGTCTATAAATGGCCTATAAATTAATTGAAGGGAACTAAAGGCAGTAGAAAGCAGTACTTTATCAGAGTTGTGAGTAAGATTTTAATAAATATTTACCAGATGTTTTCCCAGTATTTTCTAAAAAAACAAAATAGAGAACAATGAAAATGTTGTATAGAAGAAATAGGAATAAAACTCAAATTTCACACATATTTATATTTAAAAATTAACCTATCAGGAAATAAATAAACACACATGCACCGCATAGCATAAGATACACACTATATCAGAAACACACAGGAGAACAATATAGTGGTTGAGATTGCAGTATTTTCCAGAGAGTACTCTTTTCAAAATATAAGTGATCATAAAAAGATTATATTCATTGAAATAAATAATGGTTTCAAGTTTGTCCTTCAAAGTATTTCTTATTCCTTCTGACATTAGTTAGGATTTATCTTTCAATGTGTAAGATCTATAAGTGTTTTGGTTTAAATAATGTATATAGTCAGGTGTAGTGTTTGCAGTGGCTATGTTGTACACAGAATCCACAAACAGTACATTAGAGGATCTTGAACTAAGCCTCTAGCAGAACAACAGGATTATGTTCCTAGACCACTCTATTTACAACATTTATACCAACCTTGTCTTAGGTGAGTTTCTATTTTAACTGCCAGCTAAATAGAACAATTTTAAGCCAATGTCCATGAAGCAAAAAAAGAGAAATGACGTATTACATGACAATCCGCTGGGTAAATGCAATCCCATCGCCAAATCCTGGACAAATTTTGACACATCAGCCTCACTCAGTATAAATACATGGTAAAGATGTAGAAAAAATTGAATTTAGGTGACTCAAAAGGAATGTCTGCATAGCTAACACAACAAAGAATTCAAACAAGCAATAATGTGTTATAATTGAACTAGAGGCCCGGTGCACAAAAATTTGTGCACTCGGGGGGAAGGGGAGGTCCCTCAGCCCGGCCTGTGCCCTCTCCCAGTCTGGGACCCCTCGGGAGATAACGACCTGCTGGCTTAGGCCTACTCCTAGGTGGCAGAGGGCAGGCCCAATCCCTAGGTGCAGCCCCTGGTCGGGCTCAGAGCAGGGCTGATTGGGGAGTTGGGGCGCCGACCCCTGTCATGCACAGAGCAGGGCGGATTGGGAGGTTGTGATGCCACCCTCAGTCACGCTCAGGGTATGGCTGATTGGGGGGTTGGGGCACCGCCCCCTATCACACTCAAGGCAGGGTCAATGGGGAGTTTGCGGCACCACCCCCTGTGATGCACAGAGCAGGGCCAATCTGGGGGTTGGGACGCTGCCCCCTGTCACTCACAGAGCAGGGCCAATCAGGGGGTTGGGGCACTGCCCCCCCCCCCCCGTCACGCACAGAGCAGGGCCCATCAGGGGGTTGGGGAGTTCCCCCCTCTCATGCACAGAGCAGGGCCCATCAGGAGGTTGGGGAGCTCCCCTGTCATGCACAGAGTAGGGCCGATAGGGTAGTTAGGGCATCGCCCCGTCACACACAGAGCAGGGCGGATCAGGGGGTTGGGGCACCACCACTGTCACACTCAGGGCAGGGCTAATGGGGAGGTTATGGCTCTACCCCATCACAGACAGAGCAGGGCTCATGGGGGGGGGGGGGGGTGGGGAGCCACCCCCTGTCACACACAGAGCAGGGCCCGTGGAGGGGGGGGGCGGTTGGGGAGCCAGCCCCTGTCACACACAGAGCAGGGCCGATCAGGGGGTTGGGATGCCACACCCTGTCACACACAGAGCCGCAGGGCGATTAGGTGGTTTGGGCGCTGCCCCCTATCACGCTGATCCGGTGCTAGGAGGCCTCACGGCTCCGCTGATCCCGGTGCTGGGAGGCATATTACCCTTTTACTATATAGGATAGAGGCCTGGGGGCAGGCTGGTTTGCCCTGAAGGGTGTCCTGGATCAGGGTGGGGGTCCCCACTGGGGTGCCTGGCCATCCTGGATGAGGGGATGATGGCTGTTTGCAGCTGGTCACACACCCTTCAGGGTGGGGGCCCCCACTGGGGTGCCTGGCCAGTCTGGGTGAGGAACTGAGGGCTGCTTTCAGGCTGGTGGTTTTGACTGAAGCTCCCAACCACTCCTTTTTTTCTTTTTTTTTTTTTCTTCTGGGCCAGCTTTAGCTTTGGCTCTAGCTCTGAGGCTTCCGCTGCTGGTTTGTTTGCCGTTCTATAATCGAAACAATGTATAACTCCAGCTCTGAAATCCCAGCCGGCTATATTTGTTAGAATGTTTCAAACTGCCAGCTCAGAGGCCTGCAAGTCAGGCGGGGAACATTGGAGTCTGCAGTCAAGGGAGCAAGCAAGCCTCATGCTCACTTCCAGCTGCCTGGCTGCTGGCCGCCATCTTGGCTGACAGTTAATTTGCATAAGGATATGCTGATTAGCCAATGGGAAGGGTAGCGGTCGTACGCTAATTACCATTTTTCTCTTTTATTAGTGTAGATAGCAAGGGAACATGGAAACCTTCAGTTTGAAAGATAAGTAGTAAGGGAAAATTATGTAAAAATGTGCGTATGTTGAGTTTGGACTGATGATCACTGGTAGTTGAAGAAGAAGTTACAAGTAACATGAATAGATATACAAATATTATATCAAATTGACTTCCATTGGGGGACATTGGTGATAGTGTCCTCAGTAAAGGAAAAATATAACATCATAGATAAAAACCAGCTATATTATTATTAAAATTTTCACTTTCATTTTTTACCCTCACATAGTAGAAGGAAGAAAGCAAGGATTATTTTCAAATAAAGACAAGTGTCAAAAAGGGTCACAAAAATTTAAACTTTCCATATGTGTCTCTTCCCCTGAATTCACATGCATAGCTTTTTAAATATCTTTTGTCCTTAAAAAGCTTAAAATATTTGGTGAATCTTTTATAAATTGATGTACCATATCACATTAGTTTATGGGGAACCTAATTATTTGACATTGATATAACTTGCGAAGTTTATGCCTGATATATCTATACCCACCTGGAACAACCTATAGTTGTTACAATAATATTTCCTGTATACCATATGCTGCAATTTTCATGCTGAAGAATACTGTGCAAATAGCAATGTGTATTTCCTAATACCTTCATCTTTTTGTCACACTTCTCAAGAAACCCTACCTGCAGGAGGCCATGAAAATGTTCTCCGTATCTGTGATTCCGCCTCAGTTTTTTGGTTTGTTTATTTTGTTCATTAGATTCCATATATAGTTGAAACCATGGTATTTATCTTTCTCTGTCTGACTACTTCCACTCAGGTACAATAGCCTCTAGGCCCATTCATGCTGACATGTGTTTCTTAGAACTGAACCCACAGTGTTCAAAGATCATCCTACGAATTTAACCTCCACAAGAGGCTATGATTGGAAATAACACCATGAAAGGAACTATAATACCACTCTGTGCAATATCAAATACTTCTACAAATATTAAGTGGAAATGATTTTTCCAAAATGAGAATTTTGTTATAGAAAATGCAAAACCATAAAACAGTTACTCTCTGGAAAATATCTTCCAAGAACAATCATGGGCAATATTTGTACATTGAAATCATGTGTACAAGGACAGGTAAAATAATATAATTCAAGATAATTCTTTATCAACTAATGATAATATAATTTACACAGGCTTTCACAGACAATGTATGATCAAAATATACTGAGAATTTTAGCGATTTTTGCATCCCTTCTGGTTAGGGATCTTTCAGAGGTATAGAAATGAGCACTCCACAATGGATGATGACACTGGCATAATCTTTGAATATGTTGCACAAAGATTTTTGAAAAATCAAACCTTGGGCCTATCAACCTAATGCCCATCATTTTAACAACTTCTTAGAGAAACTATAACAGATTTGGAAAACAGTATAATCCTGTGTAGGTAGGCGAAATCTGTATGGGATAAAAAAAAAACACACAAACAAACAAACAAAAAAAGGAAGAAACAGAAAAAGTGGAAAGTTGGAAAATTGAAGTGGAGAGATGTAATGTGGGAGAATTCCAAAACCAATTTATTGGGAACGGACAGGTAGAAATCTAGAAAAATATTTATGTCAATATCTGGAAGACAGTGTCAAAGGCAGCAAACATTAAGGAAACACAATACCCATTAACAGTATTGGGAATAATGGGTACCTGAAAGTTTAATTTTCTTCTCCTGTCGTCCTTCTGAAAAACAAAATGAAGAGATCAAGGTAAATATCATGAGGAAAAAGAAGATAAAAAAGAAAAACCTAAAAGAAATCATCTGTGCAAAACCCTGCATGTAGCTGCAACCATAAAAAGCCTGCAATATATATTACCTTGGAATGTTATGGAAATGTACTATCCTTTGAAATTAAAATGATCATGAAAATAATAGCATTGCAAGGAGGGTGTTTAAGCCCTAAAGATTACATTTGTGTTGTACAAAAAAATCTTTTGGAACGTTCCCAGGTAATAATTTTCAAGTTTTTCAATTGAAATTTTGAGACTTGAGAAATGCATAATGATCAGTAACGATTCTGATGAATATACCATGCGTCCATTAGCCCTGACCGGTTTGGCTCAGTGGACAGAGCGTCGGCCTAAGGACTAAAGGGTCCCGAGTTCAACTCCAGTCAAGGGCATGTACCTTGGTTGCGGGCACATCCCCAATAGGGTGTGTGCAAGAGGCAGCTGATCCATGTTTCTCCTTCATCGAGGTTTCTAAGTCTCTATCCCTCTCCCTACCTCTCTGTAAAAATCAATGAAATATATTGAAGAAATAAGGCTTCCATTAAATATTAAATGACACTGCAGGTTAGCAATGTTAACATTGTGATAGTTAATAGCCAAAGAGAAAAACAGGTGTTATGGTTGCATATAAAGTTATTTCCAGAAACAACATGGTAAATATCTGCATACGTGTGAACACATTGGAAATATGTAGAAGGGCAGTGGAAAAATGAGACTCAGGTTCACAATTAACCAATGAATTATACATATGTGTTAGTATATTAGGATCATTTCGCATCTCTTAAGATCAGGAATGTATCACATATTTATTCACTCAAATATGGAATTAATGATGTTGACGTGTATTGCAATGTGTTCCAGAAAAGTGAACAGATTGAGAACCTGTCCCTGTGCCTGAAAGACTAATGTCCTTCATTTCACCAACGCAGTGAAACTAGAGCTTTTTTTTTTTTTTTTGAAAAACAGAAAATAAAAACCATCTTGTTTGAATAACAATAGTATGGAATGCATAAAATGGAAAAGAGAAATGTGAAAGTTTACAATACCAAATTAGAGAGATTTAATGTTACAGAAGACCTTAGTTAGTTAATTAAATGCAATGATCAAGGTAAACTGAAAGTCTATAAATGGCCTATAAATTAATTGAAGGGAACTAAAGGCAGTAGA
Organism: Myotis yumanensis; assembly: GCF_028538775.1. NCBI lineage: Eukaryota > Metazoa > Chordata > Mammalia > Chiroptera > Vespertilionidae > Myotis > Myotis yumanensis. The sequence goes on from NW_027223757.1 coordinate 95,737,678, forward strand.
AAGCAGTACTTTATCAGAGTTGTGAGTAAGATTTTAATAAATATTTACCAGATGTTTTCCCAGTATTTTCTAAAAAAACAAAATAGAGAACAATGAAAATGTTGTATAGAAGAAATAGGAATAAAACTCAAATTTCACACATATTTATATTTAAAAATTAAACCTATCAGGAAATAAATAAACACACATGCACCGCATAGCATAAGATACACACTATATCAGAAACACACAGGAGAACAATATAGTGGTTGAGATTGCAGTATTTTTCCAGAGAGTACTCTTTTCAAAATATAAGTGATCATAAAAAGATTATATTCATTGAAATAAATAATGGTTTCAAGTTTGTCCTTCAAAGTATTTCTTATTCCTTCTGACATTAGTTAGGATTTATCTTTCAATGTGTAAGATCTATAAGTGTTTTGGTTTAAATAATGTATATAGTCAGGTGTAGTGTTTGCAGATGGCTATGTTGTACACAGAATCCACAAACAGTACATTAGAGGATCTTGAACTAAGCCTCTAGCAGAACAACAGGATTATGTTCCTAGACCACTCTATTTACAACATTTATACCAACCTTGTCTTAGGTGAGTTTCTATTTTAACTGCCAGCTAAATAGAACAATTTTAAGCCAATGTCCATGAAGCAAAAAAAGAGAAATGACGTATTACATGACAATCCGCTGGGTAAATGCAATCCCATCGCCAAATCCTGGACAAATTTGACACATCAGCCTCACTCAGTATAAATACATGGTAAAGATGTAGAAAAAAATTGAATTTAGGTGACTCAAAAGGAATGTCTGCATAGCTAACACAACAAAGAATTCAAACAAGCAATAATGTGTTATAATTGAACTAGAGGCCCGGTGCACAAAAATTTGTGCACTCGGGGGGAAGGGGAGGTCCCTCAGCCCGGCCTGTGCCCTCTCCCAGTCTGGGACCCCCTCGGGAGATAACGACCTGCTGGCTTAGGCCTACTCCTAGGTGGCAGAGGGCAGGCCCAATCCCTAGGTGCAGCCCCTGGTCGGGCTCAGAGCAGGGGCTGATTGGGGAGTTGGGGCGCCGACCCCCTGTCATGCACAGAGCAGGGCGGATTGGGAGGTTGTGATGCCACCCTCAGTCACGCCTCAGGGTATGGCTGATTGGGGGGTTGGGGCACCGCCCCCTATCACACTCAAGGCAGGGTCAATGGGGAGTTTGCGGCACCACCCCCTGTGATGCACAGAGCAGGGCCAATCTGGGGGTTGGGACGCTGCCCCCCTGTCACTCACAGAGCAGGGCCAATCAGGGGGTTGGGGCAACTGCCCCCCCCCCCGTCACGCACAGAGCAGGGCCCATCAGGGGGTTGGGGAGTTCCCCCCTCTCATGCACAGAGCACGGGCCCATCAGGAGGTTGGGGAGCTCCCCTGTCATGCACAGAGTAGGGCCGATAGGGTAGTTAGGGCATCGCCCCGTCACACACAGAGCAGGGCGGATCAGGGGGTTGGGGCACCACCACTGTCACACTCAGGGCAGGGCTAATGGGGAGGTTATGGCTCTACCCCCATCACAGACAGAGCAGGGCTCATGGGGGGAGGGTGGGGAGCCACCCCCTGTCACACACAGAGCAGGGCCCGTGGAGGGGGGGGGCGGTTGGGGAGCCAGCCCCTGTCACACACAGAGCAGGGCCGATCAGGGGGTTTGGGATGCCACACCCTGTCACACACAGAGCCCGCAGGGCGATTAGGTGGTTTGGGCGCTGCCCCCTATCACGCTGATCCGGTGCTAGGAGGCCTCACGGCTCCGCTGATCCCGGTGCTGGGAGGCATATTACCCTTTTACTATATAGGATAGAGGCCTGGGGGCAGGCTGGTTTGCCCTGAAGGGTGTCCTGGATTCAGGGTGGGGGTCCCCACTGGGGTGCCTGGCCATCCTGGATGAGGGGATGATGGCTGTTTGCAGCTGGGTCACACACCCTTCAGGGTGGGGGCCCCCCACTGGGGTGCCTGGCCCAGTCTGGGTGAGGAACTGAGGGCTGCTTTCAGGCTGGTGGTTTTGACTGAAAGCTCCCAACCACTCCTTTTTTTCTTTTTTTTTTTTTCTTCTGGGCCAGCTTTAGCTTTGGCTCTAGCTCTGAGGCTTCCGCTGCTGGGTTTGTTTGCCGTTCTATAATCGAAACAATGTATAACTCCAGCTCTGAAATCCCAGCCGGCTATATTTGTTAGAATGTTTCAAACTGCCAGCTCAGAGGCCTGCAAGTCAGGCGGGGAACATTGGAGTCTGCAGTCAAGGGAGCAAGCAAGCCTCATGCTCACTTCCAGCTGCCTGGCTGCTGG